>NC_090327.1:121602133-121902133 GCF_035084215.1 Heptranchias perlo
CTCTCCTTGTCTCCCCCTCTCTCTCTGTCTCCCTGTCTCCCCCTCTCCTCTCTCTCTCTCTCTCTGTCCTTGTCTCCCCCTCCTCTCTCTCTCTCTCTCCTTGTCTCCCCTCTCTCTCTCTCTCTCCTTGTCTCCCCTCTCTCTCTCTCTCCTTGTCTCCCCCTCTCTCTCTCTCTCCTTGTCTCCCCCCTCTCTCCTTGTCTCCCCCCCTCTCTCTCTCTCCTTGTCCCCCCCCTCTCTCTCTCTCTCCTTGTCCCCCCCCCCTCTCGCTCCCTCTCCTTGTCCCCCCCCCCTCTCGCTCCCTCTCCTTGTCCCCCCCCTCTCGTTCCCTCTCCTTGTCCCCCCCCTCTCGTTCCCTCTCCTTGTCCCCCCCCTCTCTCTCCTCTCCTTGTCTCCCCCCTCTCTCTCCCTCTCCTTGTCTCCCCCCCTCTCTCTCTCTCCTTGTCTCCCCCCCTCTCTCTCTCTCTCTCTCTCCTTGTCTCCCCCCCCCCCCTCTCTCTCTCTCCTTGTCACCCCCCCTCTCCCTCTCTCTCCTTGTCTACCTCCCCCTCTCTCTCTCTCTCTCTCTCTCTCTCTCTCCTTGTCTCCCCCCCTCTCTCTCTCTCCTTGTCTCCCCCACCTCTCTCTCTCCCCTTGTCTCCCCCCCTCTCTCTCTCTCCTTGTCTCCCCCCCTCTCTCTCTCTCTCCTTGTCTCCCCCCCCTCTCTCTCTCTCTCCTTGTCTCCCCCCCCCTCTCTCTCTCTCTCCTTGTCTCCCCCCCTCTCTCTCTCTCTCCTTGTCTCCCCCCCCTCTCTCTCTCTCTCCTTGTCTCCCCCCCCCCCTCTCTCTCTCCTTGTCTCCCCCCCCCTCTCTCTCTCTCCTTGTCTCCTCCCCCTCCTCTCTCTCTCTCCTTGTCTCCCCCCCCCTCTCTCTCTCTCCTTGTCTCCCCCCCCCCCCTCTCTCTCTCCTTGTCTCCCCCCCTCTCTCTCTCCTTGCCTCCCCCCCCCTCTCTCTCTCTCTCCTTGTGTGTGTCTCTCTCTCTCTCTCCTTGTCTCCCCCCTCTCCCTCTCTCTCTCTCTCCTTATCTCCCCCCTCTCTCTCTCCTTGTCTCCCCTCTCGCTCTCTCCTTGTCTCCCCTCTCTCTCTCTCCTTGTCTCCCCCCTCTCTCTCTCTCTCTCTCTCTCTCTCTCCTTGTCTCCCCCCTCTCTCTCTCTCTCTCTCCTTGTCTCCCCCCTCTCTCCCTCTCTCTCTCTCTCTCTCTCCTTGTCTACCCCCTCTCTCTCTCTCCTTGTCTCCCCTCTCTCTCTCTCCTTGTCTCCCCCCCTCTCTCTCTCTCTCCTCGTCTCCCCCTCCTCTCTTTCTCCTTGTCTCCCCCACTCCCTCTCTCTCTCCTTGTCTCCCCTCTCTCTCTCTCGCTCTCTCCTTGTCTCCCCCCTCTCTCGCTCTCTCCTTGTCTCCCCCCTCTCTCGCTCTCTCTCTCTCTCTCCCCTTGTCTCCCCCCTCCCTCTCTCTGTCCTTGTCTCCCCTCTCTCTCTCTCTCGCTCTCTCCTTGTCTCCTCTCTCTCTCTCTCTCTCTCTCCTTGTCTCCTCTCTCTCTCTCTCTCTCTCTCTCTCCTTGTCTCCCCCCTCTCTCTCTCTCTCCTTGTCTCCCCCCTCTCTCTCTCTCTCCTTGTCTCCCCCCTCTCTCTCTCTCTCTCCTTGTCTCCCCCCTCTTTCTCTCCTTGTCTCCCCTCTCTCTCTCTCTCTCCTTGTCTCCCCCCTCTCTCTCTCTCTCCTTGTCTCCCCCCTCTCTCTCTCTCCCCTTGTCTCCCCCCTCTCTCTCTCTCTCTCTCTCTCCTTGTCTCCCCCCCCTCTCTCTCTGTCTCTCCTTGTTTTCCCCCCTCTCTCTCTCTCTCGCCTTGTTTCCCCCCCCCTCTCTCTCTCTCTCTCCTTGTCTTCTCCCCCCCTCTCTCTCTCTCTCTCTCTCCTTGTCTCCCCCCCTCTCTCTCTCTCTCTCCTTGTCTCACCCCCCCTCTCTCTCTCTCTCTCTCTCTCTCTCCTTGTCTCACCCCCCCTCTCTCTCTCTCTCTCTCTCTCCTTGTCTCACCCCCCTCTCTCTCTCTCTCTCTCCTTGTCTCCCCCCTCTCTCACTCTCTCCTTGTCTCCCCTCTCTCTCTCTCTCTCTCTCTCTCCTTGTCTCCCCTTTCTCTCTCTCTCTCTCTCTCTCTCTCTCTCTCTCTCTCTCTCCTTGTCTCCCCTCTCCCTCTCTCTCTCTCTCTCTCTCTCTCTCCTTGTCTCCCCTCTCCCTCCCTCTCTCTCTCTCTCTCTCTCTCCTTGTCTCCCCTCTCCCTCTCTCTCTCCTTGTCTCCCCTCTCTCTCTCTCTCTCTCTCTCTCTCTCTCTCTCCCCTTGTCTCCCCCCTCTCTCTCTCTCTCCCCTTGTCTCCCCCCTCTCTCTCTCTCTCCCTCTCTCCCTCTCCTTGTCTCCCCCTCTCTCTCCCTCCTTGTCTCCCCTCTCTCTCTCTCTCTCTCTCTCTCCTTGTCTCCCCCTCTCTCTCTCTCTCTCTCCCTCCTTGTCTCCCCCCTCTCTCTCTCTCCCTCTCTCCTTCTCTCCCCTCTCTCTCTCTCTCTCTCTCTCTCTCTCTCCTTGTCTCCCCCTCTCTCTCTCTCTCTCTCTCTCTCTCTCCCTCCTTGTCTCCCCCCCTCTGTCTCTCTCTCTCTCTCTCCTTGTCTCCCCCCTCTCTCTCACTCTCTCTCTCTCTCCTTGTCTCCCCCTCTCTCTCTCTCTCTCTCTCTCCCTCCTTGTCTCCCCCCCTCTGTCTCTCTCTCTCTCTCTCCTTGTCTCCCCCCTCTCTCTCACTCTCTCTCTCTCTCTCTCTCTCTCTCTCCTTGTCTCCCCCTCTCTCTCTCTCTCCCTCCTTGTCTCCCCCCTCTCTCTCTCTCTCTCTCTCCTTGTCTCCCCCTCTCTCTTTCTCTCTCTCCCTCTCCTTGTCTCCCCTCTCTCTCTCTCTCTCTCTCTCTCCTTGTCTCCCCCTCTCTCTCTCTCTCTCTCTCTCTCCTTGTCTCCCCCTCTCTCTCTCTCTCTCTCTCCTTGTCTCCCCCCTCTCTCTCACTCTCTCTCTCTCTCTCTCTCTCTCTCCTTGTCTACCCCCTCTCTCTCACTCTCTCTCTCTCTCTCTCTCTCTCTCTCTCTCTCTCCCCTTGTCTCCCCCCTCTCTCTCTCTCTTGGTCTCTTCTCTTCTCTATCTCCACCCCCACCCCAACCTTGGTCTCTTCTCTTCTCTATCTCCATCCCCCCCCCCCCCCCAACCTTGGTCTCTCTCTTCCCCCCCCCCCCCTTCTTGGTATCTCTTTTCTCCCCCCCCCCCCCCTCTCTTGGCCTCCCCTACCCACTCCTGTGGTCTCCCCGCCCCCAAAACTCTGATGCTTTTCTGAGGTCGGGTCTCAGACATGTTGGGACAATGTATAGCGCCCCTTACTTTTCACTTGATCTGGTTGTTGTTTGCTGAAATTCAGTATTAAGAATGGGAAAGGGATTCCAATCTTTTCTAGTTTATTTTGTTGTAAATTCCAGTGCTTATTGATGTTCAGAAATGGTCGAGACCTGGATTAATGTAGACTGCCCAAATGTGATGTCATGCTAGTAGAGTGTCACTGAGTTAAGACCAATGTTCTTTCATTTTCAGATCATTACGTTGAGGTTCTGGAATGCAAAGTGAAGTGTGAGCATAATTTAACTCCAGTCATTGGAGGGTTTTTTGTGGAGAAATTTGTAGCTACAATGTACCACTATTTACAGTTCGCTTATTATAAACGTAAGTACTTTTTAACTGGTGAATCGGGTTTGAAGAGTGATACTGGTTTAAAATAATTATATACGCAGAATTGCCTGTAAACTTCGTACCAGTGACTGAATACAATTAGGCTTTTTTTGCTGATGTTCAGTTGCTTCTCCTAATTAAATGTGAAGTTTACAATGTAAAGTCCCGTGACACTGGCGGCGCAGCAGGTCTCCGCCGGGCGCGTCCCGTGACACTGGCGGCGCAGCAGGTCTCCGCCGGGCGCGTCCCGTGACACTGGCGGCGCAGCAGGTCTCCGCCGGGCGCGTCCCGTGACACTGGAAGGACCCATCTTTGGTGTCAGCCTTGGCTGTCTGACCTCTGAGTCATAAGGTCGTGGTTCAAGCCCACATAATATAAGTTGACGTTTCACTGCAATACTGAGGGAGTGCTGCACTGTCGGATGAGACGTTAAACCGAAGCGCTGTCTGCCTCTCAGGTGGATGTAAAAGATCCCATGGCACTATTTGAAGAAGAACAGGGGAGTTCTCCCTGGTGTCCTAGCCAATATTTATCCCTCAACCAACATCACTAAAACAGATTATCAGGTCATTTACCTCATTGCTGTTTGTGCATCTTTGCATTGATATCGCCCCTTTCAGGACATCCCAATGCACTTCACAGCCAATTAAGTACTTTTGAAGTGTGGTCGCTGTTGTAATGTAGGAAACATGACAGCCAATTTGCGCACAGCAAAGTCCTACAAACAGCAATGGGATAAATAACCAGATAACTTAAGTTAGTTAAGAGATAAATATTAGCCAGGATACCAGGAAATATAACCATCTAAGGTGTCCTCATTGATTTATAATAAAAGCATGAGGATACGGTATACTTCCACTTGAATTATGCGCCTTAAATAACCACCTTATTCCACAATATCAATGCTTCTCAGCAGTTTAAAGGCCTGAGACCAGCCCTCTCTGTGCTCCTTTCAGTTCTTTGAGCCTCCTTTCCTTAGGGCCCTAATTTCTGGAATCATCCTTGTTGCTGTTCAAACTCTCTCCGTTGGAAGGGTAGGTTCTATTTGGTTAGAACGGTCTGTTTGCTCTTTCTAACCAGATGTTGTATTTAATTAGCCTTCATCTCGTTATCGTGGGGCTCCTCAATGATCCATAATATTAAATATACACACTGAACTAAAAGAAAATATTTACTTAGGGTTGAAATTCCTCATTGATTAAAGTTCTAGACTTTGTGAAAACTAACAGCAGCAAGAGATTCTTGGATCTTAAAAGTCTTAGAGAGATTTCTCCTTGTCAGTCAAGCTGAGTTTTATTGTGAATTTACGTTTGGGAAGACATTGATTGTTCAGACCATTACAGCCTGTAGACTTTTCACATACATTGGGGTAGATCAGATTTGCTTTAGAAAATTGATTCGTGATTAACCATGTTGCTCTTCACTTTGCCTGGGATCTTTTATTCACACTTACTATGAATCAAAGTGATTATTGTGCAAATACAAGTTTCCTGTAACTTTAGCACTCACAGCCATTATTGAAAAAGATAAAGGGGGTTAAATTCGATAACCCCCAAATCCGGGCGTGGGGGTCGCGATGCTTGATTGTTCCGATGCAGGCAGCATGTGAGATTCGTGCTGCCTGTTCACTTACCTGATTCCAGCGCCAGGCCTAGCTGCGTTGATCAGTGACTTCTCACCAGCACAGGGGCCCAGATATCGCATGAGTGGCTCGCACCTCTTAAAGGCAGCCTGCACTTTTTAAGAACATAAGAAATAGGAGCAAGAGTAGGCCATGTGGCCCCTTGAGCCTGCTCCGCCATTCAATCAGGTCATGGCTGATCTTCTGCCTCAACTCCAATTTCCCGCCTGATCCCCATATCCCTTGATTCCCTTAGTGTCCAAAAATCTATCAATCTCAGTCTTGAATATACTCAACGACTGAGCATCCACAGCCCTCTGGGGTAGGGAATTCCAAATATTTACAACCCTCTAAGTGAAGAAATTCCTCCTTATCTCAATCCTAAATGGCCGACCCCTTATCCTGACACTATGTCCCCTAGTTCTAGACTCTCCAACCAGGGGAAACATCTTCTCAGCATCTACCCTGTCAAGCCCTCTTAGAATCTTACATGTTTCAATGAGATCACCTCTCATTCTTCTAAACTCCAGAGAGTATAGGCCCATTCTACTCAACCTCTCCTCATAGGACAACCCTCTCATCCCAGGAATCAATCTAGTGAACCTTCGTTGCACTGCCTCTAAGGTAAATATATCCTTCCTTAGGTCAGGAGACCAAAACTGTACACACTACTCCAGGTGAGGTTTCACCAACGCTAGGTACAATTTCAGCAAGACTTCCTTACTCTTGTACTCCAACCCCCTTGCAATAAAGGCCAACATACCATTTGCCTTCCTAATTGCTTACTGCACCTGCATGTTAACCTGTGCTTTGCAGACAAGGACACCCAAATCCCTCTGAATATCAACAGTTAATAGTTTCTCACCATTTAAAAAATTTTCTGTTTTTCTATTTTTCCTACCAAAGTGAACATCCTCACATTTGCCCACATTATATTCCATCTGCCACCTTCTCGCCCACTCACTTAACCTGTCTATATCCCTTTGCAGACTCTTTGCGTCCTTCTCTCAGCTTACTTTCCCACCTAGCTTTGTATCGTCAGCAAACTTGGATACATTACACTCGGTCCCTTCATCTAACTCATTAATATAGATTGTAAATAGCTAAGGCCCAAGCACCGATCCCTGCGGCACCTCACTAGTTACAGCCTGCCAACCCGAAAATGACCTGTTTATCCCTACTCTCTGTTTTCTGTCCTTTAACCAATCCTCTATCCATGCTAATATATTACCCCCAATCCCGTGAGCCCTAATCTTGTGTAACAACTGCTTGAGTGGCACCTTATCGAATGCCTTTTGAAAATCCAAATACACCACATCCACTGGTTTCCCCCTTAACTACCCTGCTAGTTACATCCTCAGAAAATTCTAATAGATGTTTCAAACACGATTTCCCTTTTATAAAACCATGTTGACTCAGGCTAATCATATTATGATTTTCTAAGTGCCCTGTTAGTACATCCTTAATAATAGACTGTAGCATTTTCCCTACTACTGATGCTAACTGGCCTATAGTTCCCTGTTTTCTCTCTTCCCTCCTTCCTTGAATATCGGGGTTAAATTTGCTACCGTCCAATCAACGGGGACCATTTTAGAATCTAAGGAATTCTGGACGATAAAAACCAATGCATCCACTATCTCTGCAGCCACCTCTTTTAGAACCCTAGGATTTCAGCCATCAGGTCCAGGGGATTTGTCGGCTTTTAGTCCCATTAATTTCTCCAGTACCTTTTCTTTACTGATATTAACTACTTTAAGTTCTTCCCTCTCATTAGACCCTTGGTTCCCCACTATTTCTGGTATGTTTTTTGTGTCTTCTACAGTGAAGACAGATATAAAATATTTCTTTAACATGTCTGCCATTTCCTTATTCCCCATTATAATTTATCCTGTCTCTGCTTCTAAGGGACTCATGTTTACTTTCGCTAATCTCTTCCTTTTTATATACTTGTAGAAGCTCTTAGGAACATAGGAATATAGAAACAGGAGTAGGCCATTTAGCCCCTCGAGCCTGCTCTGCCATTTGATAAGATCATGGCTGATCTGTGATCTAACTCCATATACCAGCCTTTGGCCCATATCCCTTAATACCTTTGGTTGCCAAAAAGCTATCTATCTCAGATTTAAATTTAGCAATTGAGCTAGTATCAATTGCCGTTTGCGGAAGAGAGTTCCAAATATCTACCACCCTTTGTGTGTAGAAATGTTTTCTAATCTTACTCCTGAAAGGTCTGGCTCTAATTTTTAGACTGTGCCCCCTACTCCTAGAATCCCCAACCAGCGGAAATAGTTTCTGTTTTTATATTTCTTGCTAGTTTACTCTCATATTCAATTTTCTCCCTCTTTAATTAATTTCTTGGTCATCCTTTGCTGATTTCTAAAACCCTCCCAATCCTCACGCTTACTACTCTTCTTGGCGACAGTATAAGCTTCTTCTTTTAATCTAACACCATCCTTAACTTCTCTAGTTAGCCACAGTTGGGTCACCTTTCCTGTGGAGATTTTATTTTTCAAGGCTATGTATGTTCGTTGGGAATTATCAATTATTACTTTAAAGGCAGCCTGCACCTCTTATTTTGCAAAAAATACGGTACAGGTCTGCACGGAGTCTGAATGGAGATCAGACATCGCACATAAAACACAGATGCAGGTTCTGTCCCTGTGTTTACAAACTGATGAGTTATCTTAAAATATTGAATAAAGGTTGCACACTACCAAATCCCACATCCTCCAAGCTGCATGCCAGACCTCACCAATAAGCCAACCTGAGTTTGTACCAGGACTGCGAGAGCGTGCACCAAGGTTATGATGCACTAGAGGCTTTGGTGCAAGAAGTGGACACAAGGAGGGGCACCTTTATCCAAAGGGGGACAAGAGGCCCTCCTGACGTATGCTCAAGAGGCAGTAGGGGACGAAGTCAATACCAGGCACATAGCACCACGAACATGAATGCAGTGCAGGAAGAAGTTCAATGCTTTGACACGAGTGGTCAAGGTGAGTGAGGTCAACTGTGAACTGGCATCTCCTACCAACTGCACCACTAGCCGCATCCACTGCTCCACACACTACACTCCCATCACCCACCCACCAACAAACTCCTTCAATCAGTACTCAACTCTTCCAATCAGATGCTTCCTCTCTCACCCTCACACATTACCACTGTTGCAAGCCGCACACCCACAACTCACAGGTCACACACACTGGCAGCTATTCAACCATGACAGGCACATCACTCAAATATCCTGCAGGACACTCACTGACACACATCCGCTTTCTTGCAGTTAAAGGAGGCAGCAAGTGCAGTGGCATTTAGCCCCTCGAGTCTGTTCCGCCATTCAATGAGATCACGACTGATCTGTGACCTAACTCCATATACCCGCCTTAGCCCCATATCCCTTAATACCCTTGGTTAACAAAAATGTGTCAATCTCAGATTTAAAATTCACAATTGAGCTAGCATCAACTGCCGTTTGCAGAAGAGCTTTCCAAACTTCTACCACCCTTTGCATGTAGAAGCATTTCCTAATTTCACTCCTGAAAGTCCTGGCTCTACATTTTAGGCTATGTCCCCTAGTCCTAGTATTCAAGGATAGAAGACCTCCAAAAACAGGTACAAATGCATCAGCAGCCAGAAGCAATAATCCATCAACTAACATGTTAATCTTGCAAGGTCCCTTTAAATAGCACTGGTGGGGTTTGTCCAGGCCGTCTACGACATGTTCAGCTGTTCATGGTTAAGACAGTGCATTGGCTGAAGCATTGAGTGCCAAAATGGTATCTATCCCTTTAAATCAGTGTTGCACACTGATCTTAACACATATCTTCTTATTTTACACGGTACCGGCGTTCATTATCTGCACATGTGCAAATGCATTTACCAAGACGGCATCCGGCTCACATCACGCTAGAAGCGTGCGCGCACATTCCGGATGCCATTTTGGGACCTTAGGAGGCCGCATAGTGCCTTAAAAAAAAAATGGGCACTACACAGCCCAATTTATAGCCCCCTGACTAGCTTTTATATAGTTCCTTATCTCAAATGTCTCAAAGAACTTCATGTATTTCTTTGAAATACAGAGAGGGTAATTTTGACTTTGTGCGATGGTGTAAAGCGGCAAATCACAGCCCATTTTACATCTCTCTCCATTGACTGCAATGGAAATAATAATGGGGAGAAATGTAGAAAGGGCTGTCGATTCGTTATCACACATTTTATTCCATCGCACAAAGTCAAAACTACCCCCAGTGACATTTAATGTAGGCAAATGCAGCAGCCATTTTGCCCAGTAAGATTCCACAGATAGCAAAGGGATGGGTGGCCACCTGCTGTGATTTTGGTGATGTCTGTTGATGGAGGTGTGTTGGCCCAGGACACCAGGAACTCTTTGGAATAGTGGCATTGGATCTGTAACTAACGGTGACCAGTGACAGTAACTGGGACCATGGACCCCCCTGCACTATGTAAATCTAATGCCGTGGTCTTAACTGTGACCTGTGTGTTTTGCAGTCAACAATATGAAGAATGCAGCCCCATGTGTAGCAACCTACTTGCTCTTTGATCCCGAAGATTCGGTGATGAAGCAGAATTTGGTGTATTACCAATACCATAAGGAGAAATGGGGCCTGACTGATGAAGATTTCCAGCCTAGACCAGTACGTTACCAACTGTGAAAACATGTGACGATAATCTGAACTTGATTGTACTAGTGGGGTGGGGAGTCAAGTCATCAGAGAGAAAAGAATATAAAATGATGTAGTTTCATATGGTTGATAAAGGAAAGAAAAGGAGGACAGAGTCTGGGAGGGAGATGGGGGAGAAAGAAGGGTAGAGAGGGATAAGCAAGTGGGAGGAGGAGGGAAGAACAGTGAAATGCATGTTGTATCAGAAATAATCTCGAGTTCTCCCCACTCTGGGATTTTTGAGAATATTATGAAGAACAGGTTTTTCACAGGTCAATGATCTCTTGTGCCTCCTTGAATAAAAGGATATTGCAGTAACTTGGAAGGCCCAGAAAACAACAGATGTTTGCAATCATGCAATGCCTCGTCACACCATCAAAACTTCCCAACGCACTCCATGTAGTGAATTACTTCTGGGACGCAGTGACTGCAGTTATTTGACCTGATTGGATTACTGTGCGTTCACCAATCACTGAACACTGCACTGATCAAGGGTATTAAATGTCAGTGTAAAAGTTCTCTAATTCCACTGTTAATTTGCAGGAAGCTTTGCGATATTACAACCAGACCAGATTTCAGCTGCAGATGTACGAATTTGCCAAAAAGCATCTCCAGGCTGATGATGAGGTAAGTAGCAGACACCCTATGTAAACTGTTTGCCATTGATCAATTTGAAGAGGCTTTGAAAGGGAAAAACAATTGTGAATTGGATGCAGGGTCAGGTTGAATGAAGCTGAGCTCTACGTGTGAGAGCGGATATTCCTCTGTTTGGGTTTGGGTGTAAAGGACCATCTGGGCAGGGAGGGAAATCAGGCAGGTATGGGTTCGTGACCCTCCCCTTCCCGTTTTCCTTCATGCGCCTAAGCTCCATGAGAGGAATACCTGCCCATCATCTCCAGGAACTCCCTATGCAGGGAATCCCACATCACATCACAGCACCACCAGGACTTTGCTATGATATTGTTTAGATTACCCGTTAAAATCTAAGTAATAGCATTTTTTTGTAAGGGTGATTCCCACTTTTTGTACTTGTGTGGCAGACTTGTGCCCGAGGGTACAGCGCCAGCGAGCATTTACAGTTGGGAATCCCTACCCGTTAGCTGTACTGTTGTGGAAAGGGGACAGCAGAAGCTTGGTACCTTCTCGCCGAGGGGAAAGGTGCGAGATTCTCTGTCCCTGTTCACTTGCTTCCTGCTGTCTGGTCTTAGAGTGCCCTTTGCAGGGACACGGGAAGTAGATCTGTAACAGCGAAAGGAACCTAATAGGAAGAACGTACCAAAAATGGGCCTGGTTTATCCAGGTACACTTTTTTATTTTCACTGTAGTGCAATATGCAGATGATTGAATGCTGATGAGGTTATTTACATGACTCCTGGAGACCAATCACACGATCTATACTTCAGTATTCTGAGATTTCTTTCCCAACATTAGATCACCAGTAAAACCGTCTAAATGTTATATATAATTTTATTATTCTGCATGTTTTGCAATTGTCTCACAAACATTTCATGGGGAATTCATCATTTTGTGATCAGTTTGCATGGATTCAGATACACTCATAATACAGACTTCAGCAGTTCATTCACAGGACTGTCACCACCAGATGGTGCCAAACACTATATCGGAGTGAGACTTTACCCAGCTTTCAAACAACATTCTTCCTTTGTTTGTGTTGCTTCTATTTTGAAAGCTCTGCCCAGAGAAATGATTCTGAAGAAAAGCAGTTTTCTGCATTTGAAGCTGTATTTAAACGATCAACAAGTTCTACGGTGAATGAGGCATCGCAGATTAATGAGGACAAGACAAACGTTAACTTGCATCCCCATCGAGGCACCGTTCCCAATGAACCTATCTATCTTTATCTTTTGTACCGTGTCTGTGTGTACGCGCTCCCCGCTGGGAGGATAAAGTCGTAAGATCTCCCCTCTCCTTGAGCAGACTGAGACAAATGGGAAGTGCTCTTTCAGAATCATCAGGGCTGGGATGTAGAAATTTTATATGTGTTCTGTAAAGATTAGCTTACTGGGCTATCTCTACAAGACTCTTTGTGGAATAGTAAGGAGCAAGCTTGAAGTATTATACAGGGAGTCCTTAGAATTGCCTGTTCATGTAAAAAAAAATGCAGATTTTGAAGGACAAGTTTGATGATGTAAGTTCTGGGACCGAGTTTGTTGTTCAATGTTTTTTCATTTCCGTGATTTTTCCCGGTGGAGAGCCTGGGATACGTTCCCATGAGATGGTGCCCTATGATTCTGTAACAATGTGTCTGCTAGTTTAAATTTCTGGCTGTGGGATTTATTAGGGACTGCATCACCACTCTGCTGAAATCTGACTTCTCGCGTCGTTCTGTGGTGTGAGTGATATTCACCTTTATTTATATTGTTACCTTGTTTACATTCCTATTGAATCACCAAATAAGAAATTTAAACTTTTTTTTAAAAACAAGACTTCCATTTTGGATACAGTTTTTTGCCCACACAATGTCAATCTTCACTCCAGGCTGCTTTACAATGAGAGTGTCAAAGGTTTCTTTGAATTAATAATAGTTACAAACCCTCTTTAAACAGTAAATCATAGAATGTTACAGCACAGAAACAGGCCATTCAGCCCATCAGCTCCATGTTGCTATTTTTCTCCACATGAACCCCCCCAGTCTCATCCCACTCTCACTCCCCGTACCCTTTAATATCCCACCCAGTCTAATCCCACTCTCCTGCTCACTCCCCGTACCCTTTAATATCCCACCCAGTCTATTCCCACTCTCCTGCTCACTCCCCGTACCCTTTAATATCCCACCCAGTCTAATCCCAGTGGCCTGCTCACTCCCCATACCCTTTAATATCCCACCCAGTCTATTCCCACTCTCCTGCTCACTCCCCATAACCTTTAATATCCCACCCAGTCTAATCCCAATGGCCTGCTCACTCCCCATACCCTTTAACCATAGAAATTTACGGCACAGAAGGAGGCCATTTGGCCCATCGTATCTGTGCCGGCCGAAAAAGAGCTATCCAGCTTAATCCCACTTTACAGCTCTTGGTCCGCAGCCTTGTAGGTTATGGCACCTATTGCATATCCAAGTACTTTTTAAATGCAATGAGGGTTTCTGCCTCTACCACCCTTTCAAGCAGTGAGTTCCAGACCCCCACCACCCTCTGGGTGAAAAAAATTCTCCTCAACTCCCCTCGAATCCTTCTACCAATTACTTTAAACCAGGGGGTGGTTATTGACCTCTCTGCTAAGGGAAATAGGTCCTTCCTATCCACTCTATCTAGGCCCCTCATAATGTTGTACACCTCAATTAAATCTCCCCTCAGCCTCCTCTGTTCCACTGAAAACAACCCCAGCCTATCCAATCTTTCCTCATAGCTAAAATTCTCCAGTCCTGGCAACATCCTCGTAAATCTCCTCTGTACCCTCTCTAGTGCAGTCACACCTTTCCTGTAATGTGGTGACCAGAACTGTAACAGAGCTCAAGCTGTGGCCTAACTAGTGTTTTATACAGTTCCAGCATAACCTTCCTGCTCTTATATTCTATGCCTTGGCTAATAAAGGAAAGTATCCTGTATGCCTTCTTAACCACCTAATCTACCTGTCCTGCTACCTTCAGGGATCTGTGGACATACACTGCAAGGTCCTTCTGTTCCTCTACACCTCTTAGTATCCTCCCATTTATTGTGTATTCCCTTGCCTTGTTTGCCTTCCCCAAATACATTACCTCACACTTCTCCGGATTGAATTGCATTTGCCACTTTTCTGCCCACCTGACCAGTCCATTGATATCTTACTGCAGTCTACAGCTTTCTTCCTCACTATCAACCACACCGCCAACTTTTGTAACATCTGCAAACTTCTTAATCATGCCCCCTCCATTTAAGTCCAAATCATTAATGTATACCACAAAAAGCAAGGGACCTCGTACTGAGCCCTGTGGAACCCCACTTGAAACAGTATTCCAGTCACAAAAACACCCGTCGATCATTACCCTTTGCTTTCTGCCATTGAGCCAATTTTGGATCCAATTTACCACTTTCCCTTGGATCCCAGGAGCTTTTACTTTTCTAACCAGTCTGCCATTTGGGAACTTGTCAAAAGTCTTGCTAAAATCCATGTATAGTACAGCAAATGCACTACCCTAATCTACTTTCCTTGTTACCCTCTCAAAAAATTCAATCAAGTTAGTCAGACAAGAACTTCCCTTTACAAATCCATGCTGACTGTCCTTGATTAACCCGTGCCTTTCTAAATGACGATTAATACTGTCCCTCAGAATTTTTTCCAATAATTTGCCCACCACCGAGGTAAGGCTGACTGGCCTGTAATTACTCGGTCTATCCCTTTGTCCCTTTTTAAACAATGTTAGCACTCCCCTAGTCCTCCGGCACCATGCCAAAGAGGATTGGAAAATGATGGTCAGAGCCTCTGCTATTTCCTCCCTTGCTTCTTTTAACAGCCTGGGATACATTTCATCCGGGCCCGGCATTTTATCTACTTTCAAAGATGCTAATCCTCCTAATATTTCCTCGCACGCTATGTTTATCCCATCCAATATTTCACACTCCTCCTCCTTAACTACGATGTCTGCATCACCCCCCTTTGTGAAAACAGATGCAAAGTATTCATTAAGAACCATACCCACGTCATCTGCCTCCACACATAGGTTACCTTTTTAGGTCCTACTCTTTCCTTAGTTAACCTCTTGCTCTTTATGTATTTATAAAACATCTTTGGGTTTTCCTTTTGATTTTACTTGCCAATATTTTTCATGCCCTCTTTTTGCTTTTCTAATTTCCTTTTTAATTTCACCCCTGCACTTTCTATATTCCTCTAGGCTTTCTGCAGTATTGAGCTCTCGGTATCTGACATAAGCATCCCTTTTTTGCCTTATCCTATCCTGTATGCTCCTTGATGTCCAGAAGGCTCTAGATTTAGGAGTCCCACGCTTTTTTTTTCTTTGAGAACATATTTGCTCTGAAACCTCACTATCTCCTCTTTGAATGCCTCTGACACTGATTTATCTTCAAGTAGCTGCTTCCAGTCCACTTTTGCCAAATCACATCTCAGCTTAGTATCCTACCCAGTCGAATCGCAGCCTCCTGCTCGCTCCCCATACCTTTTAATATCTCCCCAGTCTAATCCCACTGTCCTTATCCCTCCCTATACCCAAAGATGCATTTCTCTGTTAGTCATTATACAGGAGCAAGACGCTCCATTCTGAGAGCTGTAAGTGTGATTCTGGCTGCAAATCTGCCCTTCATGGTGGGAGAATTCTACAATGACAGGCTGCCATGCAGTAAATAATCAGCACTATAGAACTGTGAGTTGTTCTTTATAGAAGTTCTGATTGAAACATAAAGCTTTCTGTGCAAACTGGTTGCATATGCTTTATATATGTGGCGAGTGACTCACCTCCTGACTCCCCAAAGCCTTTCCGCCATCTACAAGGCACAAGTCAGGAGTGTGATGGAATACTCTCCACTTGTCTGGATGAGTGCAGCTCCAACAACACTCAACAAGCTCAACACCATCCAGGACAAAGCAGCCCGCTTGATTGGCACCCCATCCACCACCCTAAACATTCACTCCCTTCACCACCGGCGCACTGTGGCTGCAGTGTGTACCATCCACAGGATGCACTGCAGCAACTCACCAAGGCTTCTTTGACAGCACCTCCCAAACCCCCGACCTCTACCACCTAGAAGGACAAGGACAAGGGCAGCAGGCACATGGGAACAACACCACCTGCACGTTCCCCTCCAAGTCACACACCATCCCGACTTGGAAATATATCGCCATTCCTTCATCGTCGCTGGGTCAAAATCCTGGAACTCCCTTCCTAACAGCACAGTGGGAGAATCTTCACCACACGGACTGCAGCGGTTCAAGAAGGCGGCTCACCACCACCTTCTCAAGGGCAATTAGGGATGGGCAATAAATGCTGGCCTCGCCAGCGATGCCCACATCCCATGAACGAATTTTTAAAAGTATATACGCAAACAGGCACAATCTATAGAATTGTATAAATATTGTAAAATTATGTAACCAGAACCTATTCCTCTTGCTTAGGAAGCACTAGAATAACTTCTTCATTGTGTCACTCTGGTGATCAGCAGTTCCTTTCTTTTATGAGGTACGATGGTTTCTCCATTGAGTGTTTTTTAATGAATTTCAGTATGAACATAAATAAGTCGAAAATGGAGCAGTTTTGAATACTGTTTTTTGGAAAAGGAAATGAGGCTGTGAATTATTACATTTTATTTGTTCTCAGGGCGTCGCTAGCAAGGCCGGCATTTATTGCCTATCCCTAGTTGTCCCTTGAGCTGCCTTCTTGAACCGCTGCAGTCCATGCCGTGAAGGTGCTCCTACAGTATTGTTAGGTAGGGAGTTCCAGGATTTTGATCCAGCGATGATGAAGGAACGGTGATTATATATCCAAGTCTTGGAGTGTGTGTCCAAGGGTGTGTGACTTGGAAGAACTTGGAGGTGATGGTGTTCCAGTGAACTTGCTGCCCCTGTCCTTCTCACCTGAGAATTCTTATTGAGACAGAAATTCCTCCATGAATGAGGGTTAGGGTCCCAAATAAAACACATGGACATTTGATGCATTTCCCAGTGAACATAGCATAGAATAGAACTGCAGAAAACTGACCCTTATCGCCACTGTTAGGGCATTCATGCTGAGAGCAGCTACAAGGATGACTGAAGGACAAGAGAGGTCAGATTGAAGCAATCGAGGACTTTTCAGAGGTTGGGATTTGGGCAGTTGGTTAGAATCAGGAGAGCTTCATCCTACCTCTGACCTGTGTTAAACTTGATGCTATTACAGAGTACAGAGATAAAACATTTAATACTTTTATCTGGTTATTTGAAAACAATTTGCCAAAATTAAAATCATTCCCTTATCACCCAGCTGGTGTGATAAATGTAACTTATAGTGACAGCATGACAAAATGTACTTAAAATACTTGTTACCCCAGAGTCTGTATATTGGGCACATATTTCTCATGTATATGAAGTTAGTCCTGTTTGCTTGAAAGAAGAACACTAAAGTCTAACAGTAGCATGAAATTACCAGTATAAGCGCTAAACATACAGTGTGGAATTACCGCTTCGAACTAAGAGAAGGCATCAAAGGAAAGTTGAGCGTATTTAGATGACCCCTAAAATATTCTGACCAAAATATTCTTGTTTTTTAAAAAAATGTAGTCTTGGGTTTAATTGGAATAGTTTGGAGTTACTGCTTGTAGTTTTAACTTCTTTTCAATGGGAGAGTATATTAGTTACTTAATGGGATTAATCCAAGTTTAATCTGAATGTACAAGATCCTTAATGTAGGCTGCATTCACACTTTAACTGTAGCATCAGTGAGAAGTGGTTTTGCTTCATATCAGTTGCAGTGTGACTGCTGCCTGAATCCAGAGTCAGAGCCCAACCTGACGCTGGAACAAAGAGGAGCGAGTCTCCTTCGAGAAGGCAGTCCCACTCAGCTTTGCTTCGGAGTCAGTTTGGGCCTTGACACCCAATTTATATTCCACAAGTTCAAGCTGAAACCACTTTGTACCAAAGTTAAACTTTGAGTGTGAATGCACCATAAAACACAGCTAGCTATGGGTACAGTTACACTTCAAGGCTAATGTTGGTGCAAAGCACCTTCCACTTCTCACTTGTGCTGTGTCGACCCATAGTTTAATCTAGAATAGAGTTCAGTGTAATAACTTGGTAACACTGTATCACCTTTAATCTAGGATAGAGTTCAGTGTAATAACTATTGGTAACACTATATCACCTTTAATCTAGGATAGAGTTCAGTGTAATAACTATTGGTAACACTATATCACCTTTAATCTAGAATAGAGTTCAGTGTAATAACTTGGTAACACTGTATCACCTTTAATCTAGGATAGAGTTGAGTGTAATAACTATTTGTATCACCTTTAATTTAAAATCTGTGTCAATGAGCCATGCCGTTGGTATTCAGAGCTGTATATTTTCTCAAAAGCTAAGAACCGTTGCTGTACTAATCACGCACCAATATCTTTTTTCACTTGCCCCTTTTGGGTGCATAAATACAACATATTCACATATGAAATTTCACGTGTATATTGTGGCGTTAGCACACACGTGCAGTTGATATTTTTGGGCAAATAATCATCTCAGCTGCCGTATTGAGATATGTGTTAATGATGTGGACACAGTACAATCCAAAATAAACCACAGGATCTTAAAACAGCATGTATAAAAACATAATTACAGTTAATGTATTTTAACTAAATATTTCAAGGATTTTGTTGGATGAATTTTAAGGCATGTGGTTAATCCATAACAGACTGATGTAACATGAAATCAGCAAAGAAATGCAACACAGTTGACTATAAACTACAATCTTTCATATCTGCTGGAATTGTGGAAATTGAGTCTGTGAGTTACAATGAATTGCCTTCAAGGGGCAGTAACTGAACTGTGCAGTAACTTGGCGTTTTCCCAGTCATGCCCACCAAGTGACTTCAGACTGTTTCTTCAATGCAACTAAATGTCACTACAAGATTAAATACAAGAAATATGTTCAAAAGTTATTGAGGGTTTTTAATCGTTTGTTTAATTTAAAAATAAAACTATTATTTCACAGGAAGGACAAGGCTGGATCAGTGTTTTGTGCGTGAGCGTGACTGTGAGTGTGTGATTGTGGGTGTGCACGTGTATGTGTTTGTGTGTATAAGTTAGTCATCTGGCAGTATGGTCAGCAATGAATGAACCTGTTTGATAATCGCTCCTGTGAAGCGCCTTGGGATGTTTTATTACGTTAAAGGCACTCTATAAATGCAAGTTGTTGTCAGGCTGCAGTCTGAGAACTCTGAAATGTTGAACTCATGTTTGTTTTTCCTGTGCAGGGTGAAGTACTGGAATATGTCAACGACCTTCTGGAAACACAGGAGAGCTAATCTCAGTGACAGAACAAAATCTGCACCAAATATTGTTGATAAAACGGTGAAAAGTCAATAATAATCTGTTTCTCCAGCTGCCCTCAACTCAGGACAATTCTCCCAAACCCTGAACTCTTCCCTCAGGTGCTCGAAGTCGGGAATTCTTTTTGAGCTGACCTGTTAATTCTTCCGTATTTCTGCATGGCTGCTCAGTAACATTATTTCAAAGATGCCCCTTTTATTATTTAACAGAAATCCTTTAGCTTTGAGCTTTTGTCCCATTTTGCATTTAGCCCCCATTATGCTAGTTTGTTCTTCAATTAATTTTTCTCCAAACCAGATCAAAAATAGCTTCTATGGCTGAAAACCATCGCATCATAACTAGCTCCGCCTTCTTCATAGTTCTTCTAGGCTGCTCGCCTGACACTGTTGTGTGTGTCTGCGTTTTTACTGGTAGAATGAAGAGCACTTTCCTTAAAAAGATTTTTACTCTCCTACAGAATCTAAAATGACATTTAAAGACACATTACACACTGCATGCAGTAGCTTTAACTAACAGTCTTTCCATTTTGTTTCTGTACATCTCGGTTGGTATCACTGCTGAGTGTTATCCCGGACCAGTGTCACGGTCATATTGTGCTCAGCCAGAGGAGAGCCAGTTGTTGGGTGCAATATAAATGAGCAAAATCCCCTCTCTGGGTTCACACTGCACAGACACATCTGTCACTCTGATTCCCGTTCATACTTTTCATCCAGATAGATATGAAGGATAATTTAGAATTACCAGAGGACATTTATGCTGATTGGCAGGAACCCCATTTAAAAATATTAGGAAGATCCCCATATTTAAAATGGGCCTACCTTGTGTGACTCTTAGCCCGGTTCTTAATAAACACCAAAAGCGAGAATGTTTTCTGTAAGGTTGGATACATCTGTGTTATTGGACAAATCCCAGGGCAAAATTATTTTTGTTTAAATTATACAGGTAGGAAATTCAGAAATGGGTATTGATTATAATTCTATTGAGAGAGCTTAAACCAAACTTGTTTGGTACTTTGCCTCGGGCTCCCGCTAGCTGTGCTGCAAAGTCTCAATGCCAGAGAAAACATTGACTCATTTATTAATGTTTGAACATAGACCCTTGATGCAGTTTGTAGCGAGTCAGTGCGAAAATCCCACAACTAATCGTTCACTGCAGCTGCCCAGTGTCTGGGTACTTGGTTGTGAGCCATGCCTCAAACAGCAACTCCTTTTACGCAGTGACTCCAGGCTTGAATAACTCAGTGTAGAGTTCCCTTCAACTATTTAAACTCGCTGAACGATTAGAGATTCTCATACAACAACCATAGCTTTGATAACCTGAATAATCTACAATCTTTATGACCCTAAAGATGGTTTTTTAAGAAAAAAGTAATTCAGATGCCATTTTAAATTGCAAGAAGATGTGTTACTGAGAATCACATAATGTAAACCTTTGTTGTCCACTTGCAACCACTTTGACCAAAAAAACACACAAAGCTTGCCCTTAAATTCTTTCCATGTTTATCTCTGGTCACACACTCTTTTTTTGCATAATCTAAACTGTTTGAACAAACAGAAAATAAATAACACTGTACATATTTAACTTTTCAGATTTATTTTTGATAATTTAAAGCAGATTGTCAGATAAAATATGAAATGGATGCCATTTGCACAGTGCTTGCCCACAGAAACCCCTCTCACTGCGGCATGATACGACCCCGGGACTTTCTGCTTCTTAGCTCGTCCTATGTTGACTGTGAACAGCAATGTTCTTGCGGTAAATCTTGCTTCTTTCATGAATCATGTCAATGGAACAGTATTAATCTTTCTTTATACACTACAGCCATTGTGTTCAAATGTTTTTTTTTAAAAATTGGATAAGAACCTGTACCTCAGTGCCTTAAAACTAATAAAAATGTTTTTTAACCTTTTCTGAAAAGATGACATTGATATATTTATTTGTTAGGCAGCCCCACATAAGCTGACCACATTTTATGGAAAATGAGATTTCATTCCCTTGTTGGCATTTTTCAGGGCTGTGTGAAGTCATTTATCAAAGGTAGGTGTATATAAAAATGGAATAAATATGTAGAAAGTTTCCAACTATTGTACGCCTTTGCATTTTCTTTAGAAGTAAAGTTCGGATTAGTTACAGTAGTTTAGATTACATTATAGTTAAACACATGCACACTGACACAACCTAAATAGAGACTGAAATTATTTACAAATCTTTACATGTTTCTGGCAGTATCCACTTAAAGTTCCCATTCTCCCTTTTATAAGATTCCCATGTGGATATCTAGGCTAATTTATAACAGCCTGTGTCTCAAACCCAGTGAGACTGCACCCCTACAACGAGAGTCAATAGTACGTTCTTCTTTCTTCCATTGTAAAAGTTTTTTTTCAATCTTGTGTGTGCTTGACTGATCAAATTCATTGTTCATTCTGCATATTCCAGGTATTTTAAGCATATTTCTTTGTAACATTGATTATTCAAAGCATATTAGAATTAAGACAAATCATGTGGTATCGCAATGCTTCCCATTTTTATGATGAGTCAGTTCTGGGTGTCCCACTGTGATTGTGGAGCCTCCCTCGATAAGCAGATTTTCCGATTACACTTTCTGCTGCATTTCAATGTGCTCGCCGCGCCTCACCTGCCCCTTTCCATTCATCTCGTACACTGATGTTTTCTGGTGTCTCCGTTTGTAGCACCACACGGCCAGTATAGCTGCCAGTACAAGCAGAGCAATCACAGTGACGATGATGGCGATCATGGGGCCTTTGCCTGAGCTCGGGCAATCTGCCCCACCGCAGCTTTCAATTGTGGGGAGCAGTTTTGCCTCCGTGCCATCGCTGAAGTTCTCTCTTTTGGTGAAGTCATCATACGTGTCTATTTCTGTAAAATCCAGTGCAGTCTGAGTACTTGCTTCAAGTGTGCCTGAAGTCAAAGTTTGATGGGTTGAAATCTCAGCTATTTCTGTAGGAACTGGGACATGATCTATAGGGTGGAAACCTTCACTTACTGTTTCTACAGTGGTTGTGGAAGACAGTGAAGGTTCAGTAACTGCATCAGAAGATTTCCATGACTCCTCTGTGACTATACCCGAGACCGTGGTTGTGTAGTACTTAGTGTCTTCAATAGCTTTACTGGCACTGACATTTTCAGGTGCTGTGGTTGGTGTCAGGCCTGTGTCAACTTGTTTAACTCCTTGGTCAGGCATCCCAGTTGGTACGGTTATGATCTGTGTGTATTGAGAAGCTGAGGTTGTGCTTGGAGTGTCTGACCTGCTGATCTCAACGTGGTTCGAATGATCTGTGGTGACAACAGTTTCATCATCGGTTTCCATTGATCCATCAGCCTTCTCACCTTCCTCTTCAGTTTCTGATGCAATGGGATAGCCATCTATCCACGATTCATCCGTACTGGCTATTGTTTCTTTTGTGACTTTAGTCTCGTTGTGCACAATGGATGGTTCTACAGGCAAGTCTTCATCTTCAGCTGTTTGGACCCCTTCCGTACCATCGGTCTTCACTCCAATTTGATTATCGCTTGAAGTAATTTGGATTTTGGGCTCCGTATCTGGTTTCTTGGTATCGGGCTGCTCGATGTCAGGAAACGCCTCAGAGGGGAACCAAAACAGGTGTTTCTGGCTGAGTAATGAGACTGGTGATTCAGTTGGCTTCAGTGGATCTTGCCCGTCTTCTCCTATCGAGTCATCAGCTCCCTCATCTAATTCATCGTCTGTGCCTTCCACACCATCTTCAGAAACAATGACTTTGTCTTGTTCCTCATCAGGATCTGAAAATGACATCGAGTCTTCATCGGGGAACTTGTCTTCGTAATCAACATGTCCCTCAGTTTCATCTAAAAAAAATAAACAAGAGCAGCTTTGATTGGATTATTTGCATTTAGCTTTGGTTTCTATTGAAGGTAGAAGATTGCATTACTGCTTTAGTCATCAAATATTGCCCTGTTTTTCACACATCTATAGATCAAAAAGTGTTAAAATCCTTGATCTGTATCATAATATATTTGTATCACGAGTGGTTTTTCGAGGTGAGAGTTTATTTGCAATGTATTTCTATCTTGGGGCTATTTTCAGCTTGCAAACACTCTATCCTTTTATAGATACCATCCGCCTAGGCTTCTTGTCCCTTGTCCGAGCCCAGCCCATCCCCCTCCATACCACCCCCAGCCCACCCCACATCATTCCACAGCCCAGCCCATCCCCCTCCATTCTACGCCAGCTCCAGCCCCATCCCCCTCCATTCCACCCCCACCCCCTTCTCCACATGAACTTTGCTTTTAATTAAGTCGCACGCAGGCTACATTCCCAAATTCAACCGACATTCTGCTTTTAAAAAGTGGGGCCTTTCTGTGAGTTTGTGTATTTCTACGTTTACGTTGCTGAAATTGGCGGAAGTGCCCAGTGGGTTTGGGGGGGCTCTAAATGTAGTGGGAAGTTCAGCTGGCCTGTCCTCCCCAGTCACAGGACTCTGGCCCTTAGAGGGGCGAGTTCTAAATATTTTTTTCTAATATATATTTACACAGGCAGAGTATTACGACTCCTCACTGATCTAACTGGGAGTACAGGCTGGAGATTCTCTTCCTGCCATCATTCTTTCCATCCTGATCTGCGTTTTGATGTCTTTACCACATATATTGGCATGGCAGTGAGGTGGGCATCTTGCCCTGCTGGTAAAATATGCTGCTAATGCAAGTCACCTCAGTGATACCCCTGTGGCACTAACACCATTTAGCCAGGATGCCACAGTGAGCATTTTGGCAACAAGACTGCTTACATCGAAGGTAAACACCTAACAAACTGAACAAACAATTTTATTCAATATTTGTTTCACTTTTAACCCTAACACAGTGTTGTCCAATAGAAATCACTTACTAGCCACACGTGTGACGCTGTTTTAACCACATGCACTAATTTCAGTAGCAAACACCTTACACACAATAGGGGAAATACTTCACGTGTAAATTTACTTAATAAATATCTACCACCATTCAGTAACCGAGGAAATAAAACACTCACAATGATCAAAAAACACTTGCACACTCTGCCTTTCCTCTTACCATTGTACCAACAAACACACAAAAAGGTTAATGTTCACATGCATACGGAGTGCGAATGTGTGTATGGAGATCACAGGCCCAACAATGGTGATTATTACTCATTGTTTATTTAATCAGAAATTAAATTAGCCACATCAGAATTCCCAATTTTCCACATGTGGCTAATGACGAACGTATTGGACAACCCCTGTCCTATCACAGGCGTCTCTCATAGGTCGCTCAGTTGGTTAACGTTTTAGCTGTGAAACCGACACGAGCAATTACGTTACATTCGAAAACTAACTCAAATACCACGAGTATCTTAGTCAGTTTAATATTAATGCTGAATGACGAAATTGAACATTTAAAAATAACAAAAAAAGTAACTTTTAATTCTTGTCCCGCAGAGACGTAAGGGTTAAACAAATGAAGTTCTCCTGTATTCAGTGCACTGGTACCTCAAAACTCAGAAGTTTTTTTGCACTAATTGATGAAATTGGACTGAAAGCAGCAAATTATCGGTCTGAAAATGATGCTTCCTGTTTGCAACAAATGGCCAAAGATTCCTTTTCTCGCTTGAGCAGGTCCAACTGCAGAAAGTTAGTTCTGGCACAGGAAACCCAGCCGAGATACTGTGTATAAAAGCTGCTATTCATCAGTCTAACATCAAAGAAAATAAACTCTGTTCCCCCTTCCCCTCGCCCCCCGCCCCATCCTGAAGCACACGTTCCAATTCCCAGAACAACACTAATGGGTGTGTGCAATATTGGGTAATAATTTCTGTCTGACTTGAGTTGGTTACCTTTGTAGAAAGTGACCCAGCCTCAGTGCTGGCATTTAGTGAGGAAATACGATGGCAGCTATATTTAGCAGCTGCAAATGTTTACAATTAATGGTTTTATTCCTCCCTTTACAACCTTCTAAATGATTTTTAATTGCACAAAGACAAAATTAGACTGAATGCAGCTATTAGGGACACTTTTAATAATCAAACATAGGCAATGTTCTTGGTTTCTTTTAAAGCCAGTTTCTTTGTTGCACGGTCATTACTATAATCAACCCACAGAGGTTTACAGAGACCCGCACAGTGTCACAAGGTGTGAGCTTTCAGCGCAGAGAGCTGCACAGAAGATGGGAAAACCGAGAGACAGAAAATCTAAATTCACCCGCAATCACTGCCACCTGGGCTGGACATCTCTATCAACAGGCGAACAGTTCTATGTGAGAACGGGGAGTGGCTGTACCCATTTCACCCAACGCATGATCTCACGTCCCCTCAACACTAACCTCATTTCACGGCTGTGCTGTGGTAAGTTGTTTTGCTGCAATTGTGGTTCCCTCCACCACCCCCCCAACTCCCCGATACAGAATAAATAAAGGACGTCTCCAAAACCTTCTTGCCCCGGCCTGCTCCGTGTAAGCTGAATATCCCTGTGTTTCCAGTGGAACACAGTGTTCATTCACATCAAGATAGGAAGCAGGAAGTACTAACTATGAGCAATCATTGTACCTTTGAGCTCAAACTCACCAACTCAAATTACTTCATGGATATGACATAATCCTACAGTGTTCTTGTTGAGCTATTTTATATACGATATATAATCTATATATAGATATATATAAGATTTCAACAAGAACGCTATAGGATTATTATATACATATGTAATAAAGAAAAACTTGCATTAATTTAGCGCATTTCACAACTTCAACGTTCCAAAGCACAGCCAATTACATACTTTTGAAGTTAGTCACTGTTGTACTGTAGGTAAAGACG
Source organism: Heptranchias perlo (assembly GCF_035084215.1). NCBI lineage: Eukaryota > Metazoa > Chordata > Chondrichthyes > Hexanchiformes > Hexanchidae > Heptranchias > Heptranchias perlo. The sequence goes on from NC_090327.1 coordinate 121,627,994, forward strand.
GCTGCCAATGTAGATATATACTGCTCTGAGAAATATACACTGCTCTGAGAAATATACACTGCTTTATGGGATAGACACTGCTCTGTGAGATAGACACTGCTCTGAGAGATATACACTCTGTGTGAGATATACACTGCTTTGAAAGATATGCACTGCTCTGTAAAATATACACTGTTCTGTGAGATATTCACTGTTCTGTGAGATATACACTGCTCTGAGAGATATACGCTGCTGTGTGAGATTTTTTTTATTCGTTTATTGGATGTGGGCATCATTGGCATGGCCAGCATTTATTGCCCATCCCTAATTGCCCTTGAGAAGGTGGTGGTGAGCCACCTTCTTCAACCGCTGCAGTCTGAGAGAATAAAAAAAATCTCACACAGCAGTGTATATCTCTCATAGCAGTGTATATCTTTCAGAGCAGTGTATATTTTACAAAGCAGTGCATATCTTTCAAAGCAGTGTATATCTCTCACAGAGTGTATATCTCTCAGAGCAGTGTATAGCTCTCAGAGCAGTGTCTATTTCACAGAGCAGTGTCTATCCCATAAAGCAGTGTATATTTCTCAGAGCAGTGTATATTTCTCAGAGCAGTGTAGTGACGGTTCTCCCACAGTGCTGTTAGAAAGGGAGTTCCAGGATTTTGACCCAGCGACGATGAAAGAACGGCGATATATTTCCAAGTCAGGGTGGTGTGTGACTTTGAGGGGAATGTGCAGGTGGTGTTATTCCCATGTGCCTGCTGCCCTTGTCCTTCAAGGTGGTAGAGGTCGTCGGTTTGGGAGGTGCTGTCGAAGAGGCCTTGGCGAGATAGACCATAAGAGATAGGAGCAGGAGTTGGCCATTCGGCCTCTCAAGCCTGCTCTGCCATTTAATGAGATCATGGCTGATCTGATTTTTACCTCAACTCCACTTTCCCGCCTTTTCCCCATATCCTTTGACTCCTTTGTTGATCAAAAGTTTGTCTAACTCAGCCTTGAATGTATTCAATGACTCAGCCTCCACAGCTTTCTGGGGTAAAGAATTCCAAAGTTTCACGACCCTCTGGGAGAAGAAATTCCTCCTCATTTCCGTCTCAAACGGAAGACCCCCTTATTCTGAGACTATGCCCCCTAGTTTTAGATTCCCCCATGAGGGGTAACATCCTCTCAGCATCTACCCTATTGAGTCCCCTCAGAATCTTGTATGTTTCAATAAGATCTCCTCTCATTCTTCTAAACTCCAATGAGTATAGACCCAACCTGTTCAATCTTTCCTCATAAGACGACCCTTCCATACCCGGGATCAATCTAGTGAACCTTCTCTGAACTGCCTCCAATGCAAGTATGACCTTCCTTAAATAAGGGCACCAGAACTGTACGCAGTACTCCAGGTGTGGTCTCACCAGCACCCTGTACAGTTGTAGCATGACTTCCCTGCTTTTATACTCCATCCCCCCAGAAATAAAGGCCAATATTCCGTTTGCCTTCCAGATTACCTGCTGCACCTGTATGTTGACTTTTTGTGTTTCATGTACGAGGACACCCAGATCCCTCTGTACCCCTGCATTTTGTAGTATTTCTCCATTCAAATAATATTTTACTTCTTTATTTTTCCTCCCAAAGTGGATGACTTCACATTTTCCCACATTATATTCCATCTGCCAAATTTTTGCCCATTCACTTAATCTGTCAATATCCCTTTGCAGACACTTTGTGTCCTCATGCTTTTCCACCTATCTTTGTATCATCAGCAAATTTGGCCACAGGACACTCTGTTCCTTCATCCAAGTCATTGATATATATTGTAAATAGTTGAGGCCCAGCACTGATCCCTGCGGCACCCCACTAGTTACAGATTGCCATTTTGAAAATGACCCTTTTATCCCGACTCTTTGTTTTCTGTTAGTTAGCCAATCCTCTATCCATGCCAGTATATTACCCCCAACACCATGAACTTTTATCTTGTGCAGTAATCTCTTATATGGCACCTTATTGAATGCCTTTTGGAAATCCAAACATACTGCATCCATTGGTTCTCCTTTATCCACCCTGCCCGTTACTTCCTCAAAGAACTCTAATAAATTTGTCAGACACGATTTCACCTTCATAAAACCATGTTGACTCTCCTTGATTGTATTATAAGTCTCCAAATGTCCTGCTACTATTTCCTTAACAATGGATTCTAGCATTTTCCTAATGACAGATGTTAGGCTAACTGGTCTGTAGTTACCTGCTTTCTGTCTCACTCCCTTCTTGAATAGGGGTGTTACGTTCGCGGTTTTCCAATCCGCTGGGACCTTTCCAGAATCTAGTGAATGGTGGGTGCTACACACTGCAGCCACGGTGCACCAGTGGTGAAGGGAGTGAATGTTTAGGGTGGTGGATGGAGTGCCAATCAAGCGGGCTGCTTTGTCCTGGATGGTGTCAAGCTTCTTGAGTGTTGTTGGAGCTGCAATCATCCAGGCAAGTGGAGAGTATTCCATCACACTCCTGACTTGTAGAAGGTGGAAAGGCTTTGGGGAGTCAGGAGGTGAGTCACTCGCCGCAGAATACCCAGCCTCTGACGTGCTCTTGTAGCCACAGTATTTATGTGGCTGGTCCAGTTAAGTTTCTGGTCAATGGTGACCCCCAGGATGTTGGTGGTGGGGGATTTGGCGATGGTAATGCCGTTGAATGTCAAGGGGAGGTGGTTAGACTCTCTCTTGTTGGAGATGGTCATTGCCTGGCACGTGTCTGGCGCGAATGCTACTTGCCACTTATGAGCCCAAGCCTGGATGTTGTCCAGGTCTTGCTGCATGCGGGCATGGACGACTTCATTATCGGAGGGGTTGCAAATGGAACTGAACACTGTGCAATCATCAGCAAACATCCCCATTTCTGACCTTATGATGGAGGGATGGTCATTGATGAAGCAGCTGAAGATGGTTGGGCCTAGGACACTGCCCTGAGGAACTCCTGCAGCAATGTCCTGGGGCTGAGATGATTGGCCTCCAACAACCACTACCATCTTCCTTTGTGCTAGGTACGACTCCAGCCACTGGAGAGTTTTCCCACTGATTCCCATTGACTTCAATTTTACTAGGGCTCCTTGGTGCCACACTCGGTCAAATGCTGCCTTGATGTCAAGGGCAGTTACTCTCACCTCACCTCTGGAATTCAGCTCTTTTGTCCATGTTTGGACCAAGGCTGTAATGAGGTCTGGAGCCGAGTGGTCCTGGTGGAACCCAAACTGAGCATCGGTGAGCAGGTTATTGGTGAGTAAGTGCCACTTGATAGCACTGTCGACGACACCCTCTATCACTTTGCTGATGATTGAGAGTAGACTAATGGGGCGGTAATTGGCTGGATTGGATTTGTCCTGCTTTTTGTGGACAGGACACACCTGGGCAATTTTCCACATTGTCGGGTAGATGCCAGTGTTGTAGCTGTACTGGAACAGTTTGTCTAGAGGCACGGCTAGTTCTGGAGCACAAGTCTTCAGCATTACAGCCGGGATGTTGTTGGGGCCCATAGCCTTTGCTGTATCCAGTGCACTCAGCCGTTTCTTGATATCACGTGGAGTGAATCGAATTTGCTGAAGACTGGCTTCTGTGATGGTGGGGATATCGGGAGAAAGCAGAGATGGATCATCCACTCGGCACTTCTGGCTGAAGATGGTTGCAAACGCTTCAGCCTTGTCTTTTGCACTCATGTATTGGACTCTGCCATCATTGAGGATGGGGATGTTTGCAGAGCCTCCTCCTCCCGTTAGTTGTTTAATTTTCCACCACCATTCACGATTGGATGTGGCAGGACTGCAGAGCTTTGATCTGATCCGTTGGTTGTGGAATCGCTTAGCTCTGTCTATAGCATGTTGCTTCTGCTGTTTAGCATGTATGTAGTCCTGAGTTGTAGCTTCACCAGGTTGGCACCTCATTTTTTAGGTATGCCTGGTGCTGCTCCTGGCATGCTCTTCTACACTCCTCATTGAACCAGGGATGATCCCCTGGCTTGTTGGTAATGGTAGAGTGAGGGATATGCCGGGCCATGAGGTTACAGATTGTGCTGGTATACACTGATATACACTGCTGTGTGCAATACACACTACTCTGTGAGATAGACACTGTTCTGTGATATACACACTGCTCTGAGAGATATACACTGCTCTGAGAGATATACACTGCTCTGTGATATACACTGCTCTGTGATATAAGTATTCAATGTGATAAAACTTGCATGTTAAGTGGATTTAATTTCAATGTTGTGTCTATTGGCAGACCGTGTCAAGAGTGACATTAATACTCAGCGTACAACACAGTGATATTAATACTCAGAGTACAACATAGTGACATTAATACTCAGAGTACAACATAGTGACATTAATACTCAGAGTACAACATAGTGACATTAATACTCAGAGTACAACATAGTGCAGCTCTCAGACTGGGGACTGTCGGTCAGGTCTATCTCTGAGCACGAACTTCAGCGAGTTAATGGAAGCCACTTCATGGACTTTTAACGATTAGTGAGTGATGGTTTTTATCTCCACTATAAGATAAAAAAGCTTTTTACGAAGGAGTGACCTGGGCTGGCAATTAGCGCTGGTGATAACACTGGAGGAATTCGAAACATGATCCCGTATGATTCCATATTTAAAACATTTGCAACCCTTACAGGTGAAGTTAGTTTTGGATTGAAAGGCAAAATTATAAAAATGCCAGAAAATGCACCAAATAAAGTGTGAAAAATTAAAACCTTCTGAGAAAACACATCCTCAAATCCACCTTGAAAATAAACCTCACACCTTCAGGGCTCACACCTCCTTCAGTAATTTCTGAATCCACCACCTCTACCAACTGTGCTTTTGTGTACCTACAATAAAAGTGATCAAATGTTGGGCACACCTGAAGCTTAATTTATGGCCTGCCCATGTTCTGCTTCATTTTCAGTGCAATCCTTTATTTTTGTGTGTCTTGGAGGCCTATATTCACGGTTGTTCTTCAGTAAGGTTTTCTGGGGGTGTATCAGCTTTTGTGAAGCTGTTGGTGAGCTTTTGCTAGTTTTCTAGGTTGGCTTGTATGCTTATAATCGGTATGTGTAAGCCTGTGTTTATCTAAGTAAGTTATCATGAATGCCAAGGGACATGTTAGCAGTGAATTACACACAGAAGGTGAATTTGGGTCACCGTTTAGTCCAATTATTATAACTCACATTATTTATCTGCTCTGTGGCTTGAGGATGCCACCAATGCCAAGAATTTCAAGTTAGCAGGTGTAAGTTCTTATATTTAAATTCTGAGGTTGACCTGCAATTTTATTTTTAGGTATTTTGATCTGGGTAATATCCCGGTAAATAAACACACAAGACTGCTAGCACTGTTTCATAGCACCTCAGAGCTTCCTTCTTAGTTACTCATGGCTGGCCATAAGTTCTTAACAGAATCATACAACTCACGTGACACTGTGCAGTTATAAAACCCGCCACACCAGAGCCCTTAAGGTGCATTATCCCACTCTCCCTCTCCTCCCATTAGATAAACTGACCAATAGTCCAATGTGATATGGTTTCTCTGAGATAAATACCCACGCTGGATTGGTTGTAATAAAATCGTTAGGCAATGAATGACTTTCTTTGACGACTGTTGGTTTGATCACATAGGATAGAATAAGAGTTGGGTTGAAACATGATGGAAATCTTTAGCACAATGGAGACTAGGAGGGAGGAAGTGCAGTGAGTTAGTATACTTTAATTTCACCTCTGCAGACCTGGGTTCAAATCCAACCCAGGCTGATGTGTTGAAGAAAATTTCTCTTGGTTTCTAAAGGGACCCAACCAAATTGAAACAGTCTCAAGCCAGTTCTTGGATGTCCCTCAATTGGTGCAGATAGAGCTACTTATTTTGGTTTAGAGCAGAGTAGAGGGAGGCTCACACTGTCTATAATCCTAGCCTAGGGTTGCTTGGTGCTGATACCGAAGCCCCAACCTGCAAAATGTTCCACTTCCTGAACACAAAAATTCACCCCTCCCTGAAATCAAGGAAATCTGATGACATTGTACTTCCTAAGATCACGTGACCAGCACTAGTTCACTCCGATTTAATGGTTACCATACTTTATTATATTATTTTTACTTATTTATATTATTTTTGATTGCACAACCACTTACAGTGATTTAAGTTCTGCCATGGCAGTGCAATCTGCCAATTAACACCAGGCTAGTCTTCTTCAGACAGCAGCACTTATCATAAAGGGTTCAAGTGTATGAAGTCACATGACAGGAAGGGCCAGTGTAGTAACAGTGGGAAAGGAAACCAAATTACTCATAGCATGTTTATCTGCTGTTTAAATGTAACAGTAAAGTTTATATGCAACAGGCTTGAGAATAGCAAGGGAATGCCACTTTACTTTTTGAATCCAAATTTCATGTATGGATTTTTTCTCTCACTGTAACGTAACTTTGGGATTTCTGAGATGCTGGACCTATTTCAGACACTTGTCACTGCAGATCTCTTCTCACCTGGCTACACAACTTCCTCATCAAATGAACTCAGGCAGGACAATTTCAGAACACCACATGTATCAAAATTGGAAAAACCCAATCATGTTGGTCCTCAGCCCTAAAACTGGACTTGGAGCCAAAGATTATAAAGGGCCATTGGGTGTTGAGATTCACGATTGGTTTTGATTCAACGCGGATGGACATACCTTTCTTTCTGATGATCATGGCTTTGAGAGATTGAAGAGATAAAAGTTCAGGTTAAAATTTGACTCTGGGTAATGTTTCCTGGTGGCTCAGTTGGGAGGGGAGTTATTTCTCCATACATTATGTGTAACAAAGTTGTAAACCCCTTTATTAAGAAGACAGTTTATGATTTCAACACACAAAGCATACAGAGGACCTTTTTGCTTCACGTTACTTGTCAAGTGTCTAAATAATCAAACTGGCCTTTTAAATATACAGGATAATTAAACTCTTTCAAACAATCCTCTAGTCTTACCTTTACACCAGATTATACAACAACAACTTGCATTTATATAGCGCCTTTAACGTAGTAAAATGTCCCAAGGCGCTATTATTTATGAAGAAACACTGGAAGATGAATGAGAGAGTAAATCTGCACATGTTTCAATGCATGATGTAAACCCGCGTTGAAATGATGACGAAGAACCTGGAAGAAATGAAAGGCATGTATTTTCTGAACTCCAAGTTTGATTACATCCACCAGTTGCATTCCAGTCAATCAGAATGATTGGTGCATGATTGGTGCGTGGTCGGCGCATGATCGCACTGCGCTGGGAAACAAAGAAGTTTCTTTTACAAATAGACCTTTAATATTTCGAAAATACTTAGGGACACTGCAACAGACTGAGGAGCCAACATACAGACCATCAAACAAAATGGACGTCACAATCACTGAAATGGCTGCAAATCAAAATCTTTCTGCAAATTGCTCGTATTGGATGTTAGTATTTGGTGTTGTGAGTCTCACTCACCTTTTATACAGGCCTGGACGAACCCGTACCATTCTCCACAGCTATCACACAACAGGCTGAAGGCATTCTCCCTGTTGGCCATGACGTAGCCTTGAGCACAGACGTAAAGCAGCTCGTCGCCCATCTCAATCCCAGTATCGTGGCCCTGGAGTATCGTGTTGGGAAAGGAGGGAGGGTCTCCACAAGGTTTACCTGCAGAAAAAAGGGCATGTTCAACGATCAGTTTTAGTCACCCTGTAGATTTTGCCCCCTTCGTGAGACCGTCTCTGGAGGCCTCCAAATGAAAAGTGCCGGAATCAGTTGGGAGGATTGTGACAATTCACTAATAGTGCCAGATCCATAAAGATGTATTTTAGATCAGAAGCTGAGAATATCAGAGGCCATATATATCAGAGCCTCATATATCGGAGCTGCGTATATCGGAGGCCGCGTATATCGGAGGCCGTTAACAAAAGCTTGTTCTATATAAAAAAGTACATATTCAGTAAGATGCTGTACAGATTCATCGCAATTATACCGTCAAATATTAGATAGAAAAGTATCTTAAATAAATCATACACCTTAAGAATATTATAAAGAAATTTATCTAAAGTGTACTATGTGGTAAAATAATCTGCACAAAGTTATGATATTGTAGGCACTGAACTAGCAGCCCAGAGGTTGCGATTTCAAATCCCAATAAATCTGGTAATTTGTGACTGGTACCAGAAAAAATCACCATGAAAAATGCTGGATTGTTGTAAAAACCCAACTGGCTCACTAATGTCCTTCAGGGAAGGGAAACCGCCATCCTTACCCAGTCTGGCCTATATGTGACTCCAGTCACATGACATGGTTAACTCTTAATGTACTCAGGGCAACTAACAAAGGGCAGTAGATGCGGCATATACACATGCCTGGGCCAATAAACAGACACACGTGGGCCAATAAACAGACACACGTGGGCCAATAAACACACACACGTGGGCCTCAATGAATACAGTGAAAAATTGATTATCTTGTGATCAGAGATACATGACCTGTGTATTATGGGTTGAACTATCTGATTGTATGCTCCAGGAGCCCTGCCCTCTGGGGATGGTGCGTATCAGGAGATTGTGTACGTGTAACCCACAATGCTATATAAAGTTCTAAAAGACGTTAAATCACAAGGTGAAATCATGGATTACAAGCACGATTTCCTAACATGGGCCCCAGGCAAGGCTCTGAGTGGTGGGCCAATAAACACACGAGGGACCCAATAAACACACACGTGGGCCAATAAACACACGAGGGACCCAATAAACACACGCGTGGGCCAATAAACACACGAGGGACCCAATAAACACACGCGTGGGCCAATAAACACACGAGGGACCCAATAAACAGACACACGTGGGCCAATAAACACACGAGGGACCCAATAAACAGACACACGTGGGGCAATAAACAGACACACGTGGGTCAATAAACACACACACGTGGGCCAATAAACACACACACGTGGGCCAATAAACAGACACACGTGGGCCAATAAACAGACACACGTGGGTCAATAAACACACACACGTTGGCCAATAAACAGACACACGTGGGCCAATAAACAGACACACGTGGGCCAATAAACAGACACACGTGGGCCAATAAACAGACACACGTGGGCCAATAAACACACACACGTGGGCCAATAAACAGACACACGTGGGTCAATAAACAGACACACGTGGGTCAATAAACACACACACGTTGGCCAATAAACAGACACACGTGGGCCAATAAACAGACACACATGGGCCAATAAACAGACACACGTGGGCCAATAAACAGACACACGTGGGCCAATAAACAGACACACGTGGGTCAATAAACACACACACGTTGGCCAATAAACACACACACGTGGGCCAATAAACAGACACACGTGGGCCAATAAACAGACACACGTGGGCCAATAAACAGACACACACGGGCCAATAAACAGACACACGTGGGCCAATAAACACACACACGTGGGCCAATAAACACACACGTGGGCCAATAAACAGACACACGTGGGCCAATAAACAGACACACGTGGGCCAATAAACAGACACACGTGGGCCAATAAACACACACATGGGCCAATAAACAGACACACGTGGGCCAATAAACACACACACGTGGGCCAATAAACACACACGTGGGCCAATAAACAGATACACGTGGGCCAATAAACAGACACACGTGGGCCAATAAACAGACACACGTGGGCCAATAAACAGACACACGTGGGCCAATAAACAGACACACGTGGGCCAATAAACACACACACGTGGGCCAATAAACACACACGTGGGCCAATAAACAGACACACGTGGGCCAATAAACACACACACTTGGGCCAATAAACAGACACACGTGGGCCAATAAACAGACACACGTGGGCCAATAAACACACACACGTGGGCCAATAAACAGACACACATGGGCCAATAAACACACACACGTGGGCCAATAAACACACACACGTGGGCCAATAAACAGACACACGTGGGCCAATAAACAGACACACGTGGGCCAATAAACAGACACACGTGGGCCAATAAACAGACACACGTGGGCCAATAAACAGACACACGTGGGCCAATAAACAGACACACGTGGGCCAATAAACACACACACGTGGGCCAATAAACAGACACACATGGGCCAATAAACAGACACACATGGGTCAATAAACACACACACGTGGGCCAATAAACACACACACGTGGGCCAATAAACAGACACACGTGGGTCAATAAACACACACACGTGGGCCAATAAACACACACACGTGGGCCAATAAACACACACACGTGGGTCAATAAACACACACGTGGGCCAATAAACAGACACACGTGGGCCAATAAACAGACACACGTGGGCCAATAAACAGACACAGGTGGGCCAATAAACACACACACGTGGGTCAATAAACACACACACGTGGGCCAATAAACAGACACACGTGGGCCAATAAACACACACACGTGGGTCAATAAACACACACACGTGGGCCAATAAACACACACACGTGGGCCAATAAACAGACACACGTGGGCCAATAAACAGACACACGTGGGTCAATAAACACACACACGTTGGCCAATAAACAGACACACGTGGGCCAATAAACAGACACACGTGGGCCAATAAACAGACACACGTGGGCCAATAAACAGACACACGTGGGCCAATAAACACACACACGTGGGCCAATAAACAGACACACGTGGGTCAATAAACAGACACACGTGGGTCAATAAACACACACACGTTGGCCAATAAACAGACACACGTGGGCCAATAAACAGACACACATGGGCCAATAAACAGACACACGTGGGCCAATAAACAGACACACGTGGGCCAATAAACAGACACACGTGGGTCAATAAACACACACACGTTGGCCAATAAACACACACACGTGGGCCAATAAACAGACACACGTGGGCCAATAAACAGACACACGTGGGCCAATAAACAGACACACACGGGCCAATAAACAGACACACGTGGGCCAATAAACACACACACGTGGGCCAATAAACACACACGTGGGCCAATAAACAGACACACGTGGGCCAATAAACAGACACACGTGGGCCAATAAACAGACACACGTGGGCCAATAAACACACACATGGGCCAATAAACAGACACACGTGGGCCAATAAACACACACACGTGGGCCAATAAACACACACGTGGGCCAATAAACAGACACACGTGGGCCAATAAACAGACACACGTGGGCCAATAAACAGACACACGTGGGCCAATAAACAGACACACGTGGGCCAATAAACAGACACACGTGGGCCAATAAACACACACACGTGGGCCAATAAACAGACACACGTGGGCCAATAAACAGACACACGTGGGCCAATAAACAGACACACGTGGGCCAATAAACACACACATGTGGGCCAATAAACAGACACACGTGGGTCAATAAACAGACACACGTGGGTCAATAAACACACACACGTTGGCCAATAAACAGACACACGTGGGCCAATAAACAGACACACATGGGCCAATAAACAGACACACGTGGGCCAATAAACAGACACACGTGGGCCAATAAACAGACACACGTGGGTCAATAAACACACACACGTTGGCCAATAAACACACACACGTGGGCCAATAAACAGACACACGTGGGCCAATAAACAGACACACGTGGGCCAATAAACAGACACACACGGGCCAATAAACAGACACACGTGGGCCAATAAACACACACACGTGGGCCAATAAACACACACGTGGGCCAATAAACAGACACACGTGGGCCAATAAACAGACACACGTGGGCCAATAAACAGACACACGTGGGCCAATAAACACACACATGGGCCAATAAACAGACACACGTGGGCCAATAAACACACACACGTGGGCCAATAAACACACACGTGGGCCAATAAACAGACACACGTGGGCCAATAAACAGACACACGTGGGCCAATAAACAGACACACGTGGGCCAATAAACAGACACACGTGGGCCAATAAACAGACACACGTGGGCCAATAAACAGACACACGTGGGCCAATAAACACACACACGTGGGCCAATAAACACACACGTGGGCCAATAAACAGACACACGTGGGCCAATAAACAGACACACGTGGGCCAATAAACAGACACACGTGGGCCAATAAACAGACACACGTGGGCCAATAAACACACACACGTGGGCCAATAAACAGACACACATGGGCCAATAAACACACACACGTGGGCCAATAAACACACACACGTGGGCCAATAAACAGACACACGTGGGCCAATAAACAGACACACGTGGGCCAATAAACAGACACACGTGGGCCAATAAACAGACACACGTGGGTCAATAAACACACACACGTGGGCCAATAAACACACACACGTGGGCCAATAAACAGACACACGTGGGCCAATAAACAGACACACGTGGGCCAATAAACAGACACACGTGGGCCAATAAACAGACACACGTGGGCCAATAAACAGACACACGTGGGCCAATAAACACACACACGTGGGCCAATAAACAGACACACGTGGGCCAATAAACACACACACGTGGGCCAATAAACAGACACACATGGGCCAATAAACAGACACACCTGGGTCAATAAACACACACACGTGGGCCAATAAACACACACACGTGGGCCAATAAACAGACACACGTGGGTCAATAAACACACACACGTGGGCCAATAAACACACACACGTGGGCCAATAAACACACACACGTGGGTCAATAAACACACACGTGGGCCAATAAACAGACACACGTGGGCCAATAAACAGACACACGTGGGCCAATAAACAGACACAGGTGGGCCAATAAACACACACACGTGGGTCAATAAACACACACACGTGGGCCAATAAACAGACACACGTGGGCCAATAAACACACACACGTGGGTCAATAAACACACACACGTGGGCCAATAAACACACACGTGGGCCAATAAACAGACACACGTGGGTCAATAAACACACACGTGGGCCAATAAACACACACACGTGGGCCAATAAACAGACACACGTGGGCCTATAAACACACACACGTGGGCCAATAAACAGACACACGTGGGCCAATAAACACACACACGTGGGTCAATAAACAGACACACGTGGGCCAATAAACAGACACACGTGGGCCAATAAACAGACACACGTGGGCCAATAAACACACACACGTGGGCCAATAAACACACACACGTGGGCCAATAAACACACACACGTGGGCCAATAAATATACATAGGAACATAGGAACAGGAGGAGGCCATTCAGCCCCTCGAGCCTGTTCCGCCATTCAATGAGATCATGGCTGATCTGTGACCTAACTCCATTTACCCGCCTTGGCTCCATATCCCTAAATACCCCTGGCTAGCAAAAGTCTATCCATCTCAGATTTAAAATGATTAATTGAGCTAGCATCTGCTGCTTTTTATGGGTGAAAGTTCCACACTTCCACCACCCTTTGTGTGAAGTGTTTCCTAACTTCTCTCCTGAATGGCCTGGCTCTGATTTTAAGGTTATGTCCCCTTGTCCCAGACTCCCCCACCAGCAGAAATAGTTTCTCTCGATCTACCCTATCAATTACTTTCAAACTCCTGAACACCTCAATCAAATCACCCCTGAACCTTCTATATTCCAGGGAATACAAGCTTAGTTTATGTAATCTCTCCTCATAATCTAACCCTTGGAGCCCTGGTGACATTCTGGTGAATCTGCGCTGCACTCCTTTCAAGGCCAACATATCCTTTCTAAGGTGTGTGTCCAGAACTGTACACAGTACTCCAAATATGGTCTAACCAGGGCTTCGTATCTGTAGCACAACTTCCTCCCCTTTATATCCTAGAACTTTAGATATAAAGGATAACATTATCAGCCTTCTTGATTACTTTTTATACGTGACCACTACATTTTCGTGATCTGTCTACATGGACCCCAAATCTGTTTGGACCTCCACTGTTCCTAGCTTTTCACCATTTAAAAATTACTTGGATCTATCCTTTTTTAGTCCAAAGTGGATGAACTCACATTTACCTACGTTGAAATCCATCTGCCACAGTTTTGCCCACTCACTTAATCTATCGATGTCTCTTTGCAATTTTATGCTCCCACCTACACAACTTACTATGCCAACAATCATTGTGACATTGGCAAACTTGGATATGGCTCTCTATTGTGTTATCTAAGTCATTAATAAATATAGTGAATAGTTGAGGCACCAGCACAGATCCTTGTGGGACACCACTAGTCACTTCCTTCCAATTCAAGTACATACCCCGTATCCCTACTCTCTGTTTTCTACCGCGTAACCAATCTCCTAACCAGGTCAATAATCTGCCTTCAATTCCATGAGCTTTAATTTTAGCTAACAGTCTCTTACGTGGAACTTTATCGAATACCTTCTGGAAGTTCATATAAACAACATCCACAGACATTCCCCTGTCTAATACTTTTGTAACTTCCCTAAAAAATTCAATTAGATTCGTTGGGTAGACATGACCTACCCTTTACAAATCCATGTTGGCTCTCTCTAATCAGCTCAAATTTCTGTAAGTGCTCCGTCATCCTTTCCTTAATTATAGATTCCAATAACTTTCCCACAACAGATTTTAGACTAACAGGTCTATAATTTCCTGGTTTCCCTCTCTGACCTTTCTTAAATAGTGGAATTACATTTGCAATTTTCTAATCTAAAAGGCACAATTCCTGAATCGAGAGAGCTTTGGAAGATTATGGCTAAACCATCTGCAATTTCCTCACCTACTTCCTTTAAAATCCTGGGGTGGAAACCATCAGGTCCTGGGGATTTGTCAGTCTTTAGAGCCATTATTTTTTCTAATAGTGTTTTCTTGCTTACGTTAACTTTAGTGAGTTCCAGTCCTTGATTCATTATTAGTTTACCTAGAATAACAGGTATAATATCCTCTTCTCTACTCTGAAGACTGACACAAAGTAATTTTTCAACAAGTCTGCCATTTCCTTATTTTAATTTGCAATATTGCCGGCATCTGTTTTTAAAGGGCCCTGTTACCTTTGACTACCCTTTTGCTTCTAATATAATTGTAAAACCTTTTTCTATTAATCTTGATATTCCTTAAAAGTTTCTCTTCATATTCCTTTTTGCAGTTCTTACTATCTTTTTTGTCTTCCTTTGCTGTTCTCTATATCTCTCCCAGTCCCCAGGATCTACAATATTCTTTGTACTTCTGTATGCTATTTCCTTTAGTTTTCTGTTATCTCGCACCTCTTTTGTCGACCATGGCTGTTTTATTTGGTAAGTAGAGCTCTTGCCCCTTAGGGGTATATGCTGGTCCCGTATTAAGTTAAATTCTTTTTTCAACACCTGCCACTGTTCATCTGTAGTTTCATCCAATAACAATTTTGACCAGTTTGCTGTTGTCAGTCTCTGTCTCATCTCGTTAAAGTTAGCCGTACCAA
The DNA here is from genome assembly GCF_035084215.1 of Heptranchias perlo. Lineage (NCBI taxonomy): Eukaryota > Metazoa > Chordata > Chondrichthyes > Hexanchiformes > Hexanchidae > Heptranchias > Heptranchias perlo. The sequence goes on from NC_090327.1 coordinate 121,643,425, forward strand.
AATCCAGAATCTTACTAACTGAGTTAAGTTTCTCCTTTCCAGACCTAAATTGAATTCAATCATATTATGACCACTGTTAGATAAATGTTCCCTTACTGTTAGAATATTAACTAAGTCCAGCTCATTAATTTGGCAGGGGAATGGGCATCAGGATGAAACATTAGAGAGGAGAAACAAGGTGCACAGGGGATTGGGAGGGACAAGTAGCACTAGAGTGCAGAATAGTTCAGAAATAGAAGGGATCATACAGAAGACAAATGCGAGGCAGTGTAAGATGAGTTTAGAGTGCATGTGCGTAAACACACGTATCATGGTAAATAAGGTTAGTGAGCTGCAGGCTCAAGTCGCCACATAGGACTATGATACAGTGGCAATAACAGAGACCTGGCTCAAAGAAGGGGCAGATTGGGTACTTAATTTTCCTGGCTACAAGGTATTCAGGAAAGATAGGGAAGGAAAGAAAGGAGGTGGGTGGAGTGGGGTGGTGGTAGCAGTATTGATCAAAGAAACTATTATAGCACTGGAAAGAGATGTGATGTATTTGAGGGGTCAAAGACAGAATGTATTTGGTTAGAATTGAGGAACAATAAAAGAGCTTTTATGTTACTCGGTGTATACTATAGGCCACCAAATAGTGGGAAGGAGACAGGAGCAAATTTGCAGGCAAATTACAGAAAGATGCAAGAACTATAGAATAGTGGTAATGGGGGACTTTAATTATCCCAATATAGACTGGGACAGTAACAGAGTAAAGGGCAAAGAGGGGGAAGAATTCCTGAAATATGTACAAGAGAATTTTCCAGCCCAACAAGGAAGGAAGCAGTGCTGGATCTAGTTCTGGGAAATGAAGTGGGGCAGGTGGAGCATGTTTCAGTGGAGGAGCATTTGGGGAACAGTGATCATAATATCATTAGGGTTAGAATAGTTATGGAAAAGGTCAAGGAACAATCAAATGTGAAAATACTTAACTGGAGGAGGGCTAATTTCAGTGAATTAAAAAGGGATCTTGCCCTGGTGGATTGGAATCAAAAATTGGTAGGCAAAACAATAATTGAACAATAGGAGGCCTTCAAAGAGGAGATGGTTTGGGTGCAGAGTAGACACATTCCCACAAGGGGGAGAGGAAGGGCATCCAAAGCTAGAGCTCCCTGGATGACTAAAGATATGGGGCTTAATTTTGAAATGATGGTGGGTTGGCAGCGGGGGTGGGGGGGGGGGTGAAGGTGCGCATGGCAAACACGAATAAAAAAAACTTACCGTTTCTGACGCGAGCGCAATGTAATTGATGGTGATTAAAGTTCTTTCCGGGTTTCGCACCCGGCAGCCAGCCTGATTGAAAGGCTGTCTGCTGACAGGAGCTGCAACGTGGGATGGGGGGAGGGGAGAAAGAGAAAGAGCGAGACGTCATCCGGCGCTGGAATGGAAGATCAGGGAGAGAGAGAGGGGGAACGTCGGGGAGAGAGAGGGGGGGACGTCGGGGAGAGAGAGGGGGGGACGTCGGGGAGAGAGAGGGTGAACGTCGGGGAGAGAGAGGGGGGGACATCGGGGAGAGAGAGGGGGGGACGTCGGGGAGAGAGAGGGGGGGACGTCGGGGAGAGAGAGGGGGGGACGTCGGGGAGAGAGAGGGGGGGACGTCGGGGAGAGAGAGGGGGGGACGTCGGGGAGAGAGAGGGGGGGACATCGGGGAGAGAGAGGGGGGGACGTCGGGGAGAGAGAGGGGGGGACGTCGGGGAGAGAGAGGGGGGGACGTCGGGGAGAGAGAGGGGGGACGTCGGGGCGAGAGAGGGGGGACGTCGGGGAGAGAGGGGGGACGTCGGGGAGAGAGAGGGGGGAACGTCAGGGAGAGAGAGGGGGGAACGACGGGGAGAGAGAGGGGGGGACGTCGGGGAGAGAGAGGGGGGGACGTCGGGGAGAGAGGGGGGGGACGTCGGGGAGAGAGGGGGGGGACGTCGGGGAGAGAGGGGGGGGACGTCGGGGGGAGAGAGGGGGGGAACGTCGGGGAGAGAGAGGGGGGGACGTCGGGGAGAGAGAGGGGGGGACGTCGGGGAGAGAGAGGGGGGGACGTCGGGGAGAGAGAGGGGGGGACGTCGGGGAGAGAGAGGGGGGGACGTCGGGGAGAGAGAGGGGGGGACGTCGGGGAGAGAGAGGGGGGGACGTCGGGGAGAGAGAGGGGGGGACGTCGGGGAGAGAGAGGGGAGGACGTCGGGGAGAGAGAGGGGGGGACGTCGGGGAGAGAGAGGGGGGGACGTCGGGGAGAGAGAGGGGGGAACGTCGGGGAGAGAGAGGGGGGGACGTCGGGGAGAGAGAGGGGGGGACGTCGGGGAGAGAGAGGGGGGAACGTCGGGGAGAGAGAGGGGGGAACGTCGGGGAGAGAGAGGGGGGAACGTCGGGGAGAGAGAGGGGGGAACGTCGGGGAGAGAGAGGGGAGAACGTCGGGGAGAGAGAGGGGGGAACGTCGGGGAGAGAGAGGGGGGAACGTCGGGGAGAGAGAGGGGGGAACGTCGGGGAGAGAGAGGGGGGAACGTCGGGGAGAGAGAGGGGGGAACGTCGGGGAGAGAGAGGGGGGAACGTCGGGGAGAGAGAGGGGGGAACTTCGCGGAGAGAGAGGGGGGAAGAGGGGGAGATCGGGGGGGAATCGGGGGGGGGGGGGGGAAAGAGGGGGAGATCAGAGAGGGAGACATCGAACATCACAGTAGGGTGGAAAGGTAGGTTGATTTTGTGTTTTAACTTTGTGCAATGGTATCTTATTTAATTTACTTTGTTTCTATTTGCCTGATCCGGCCCTCTATGCCTGGTTTCACCTCAATGAGGTACATTTGGTTCTTTAACTATCATCCCGGCGGCTTTAATTGCCGGCGGGACATCCGGATTTGGGACGCCCGCACGCACACAGGTGCGTCTGTGTGGAACTCGGAAGTCTCCAGGTTGGAGTTGGCTTCCGAACCCGCTCTGCATTTCTGCAATTTTCACAGCCCCCCCGCCCCGCCCCCAATGCACCCGCAATTTAAGTTTAAAATCGAACCCATAGAGGTTAAAATGAAACAGAGAAAGGAGGCTTATGATGGATGTAAGGTTCATAATACAGTAGAGAACCAAGCAGAATACAGAAAGTACAGAGGAGATCTAAAAAAGGAAATAACAGGGGTAAAGAGAGAATATGAGAATAGATTAGCGGCCAACATAAAAGGGAACCCAAAAGTCTTTTATAAACATATAAATAGTAAAAGGATAGTCATAGGAAGTGTGGGGCCGACTGGGAAAAAAAAGGGGATCTTCTTGTGGAGGCAGAGGGCATGGCTGAGGTACTAAATGAATACTTCACATCAGTCTTCACTGGAGAAGAGGATGCTGCCAGTGTAGCAGTAAATGATTAGGTAGTAGCGATATTGGATAGGATAAAAATAGATAAAGAGAAGGTACTTAAAAGATTGGCAGTACTCAAAGTGGAAAAGTCACCCGGTCCAGATGGGATTCATCTTAGGTTACTGAGGGAAGTAAGGGTGGACATTGCAGAGGCTCTGGCCACAATCTTCCAATCCTCCTTAGATATGGGGATGGTGCCAGAGGACTGGAGGATTGCAAATGTTACACCCTGTTCAAAAAAAGGGGAGGGACAAACCCGGCAATTACTGGCCAGTCAGCCTAACGTCGGTGGTGGGGAAACTTTTAGAGACAATAATTCGGGACAAAATTAATTGCAGTTGGAAAAGTATGGGCTAATAAATGAACGTCAGCACGGATTTGTTAATGGAAAATTGTGTTTGACGAACTTGATTGAGTTCTTCGATAAAGTAACAGAGAGGGTTGATGAGGGTAATGCGGTTGATGTTGTGTATATGGACTTTCAAAAGGCATTTGGTAAAGTACCACATAATAGACTTGTTAGCAAAATTAAATCCCATGGGATTAAAGGGACAGTGGCAGCATGGATACAAAAGTGGCTAAGGGATAGAAAGCAGAGAGCAGTGGTGAACGGTTGTTTTTCAGACTGGAGGGAAGTATACAGTGGTGTTCCCCAGGGGTCAGTAATAGGACCACTGCTTTTTTTGATATGTATTAATGACCTGGACATGGGTATAGAGGGTATAATTTCAAAGATTGCAGATGACGCGAAACTCAGAAATGTAAACAATGTGGTGGATAGTAACAGAATTCAGGAGGACATAGACAGAATGGTGGAATGGGCAGATGAAATTTAATGCAGAGAAGTGTGAAGTGATACATTTGGTAGGAAGGATGAGAAGAGGCTATATAAACTAAATGGTACAATTTTAAAGGGGTGCAGGAACAGAGAGACTTGGGGGTGATGTAAACAAATCTTTGAAAGTGGCAGGACAAGTTGAGAAGGCTGTTAAAAAAGCATATGGGATCCTGGCCTTTATTAATAGCGACATAGAGTACAAAAGCATGCAAGTTATGTTAAACCTTTAGAAAACACTGGTTAGGCCTCAGCTGGAGTATTGTGTTCAATTCTGGGCACCACATTTTCGGAAAGATGTCAAGGTTTTGGAGAGGGTGCAGAAGAGATTTACTGGAATGGTGCCAGGGATGAGAGACATCAGTTATGTGGAGAGACTGGAGAAGCTGAGATTGTTCTCCTTAGAACAGAGAAGATTAAGGGAAGATTTGATAGAGGTGTTCAAAATCATGAATGGTTTTGACAGAGTAAACAAGGAGAAACTGTTTCCAGTGGCAGAAGGGTCGGTAACCAGAGGACACAGATTAAAAGTGATCGGCAAAAGAGCCAGGGGTGACATGAGGAAACATTTTCTCATGCAGCGTGTTGTAATGATCTGGAAGGGTGGTGGAAGCAGATTTCAAAAGGGAATTGGAAAAATACTTGAAGGAAAAAAGTTTACAGGGCTGTGGAGAAAGAGCAGGGGAATGGGACTAATTGGATAGCTCTTTCAAAGAGCCAACACAGGCACGATGGGCAGAATGGCCTCCTCCTGCGCTGTACCTACAACAATTACTCATTACTAATATGGCCTGCCTTATTGTTGATTAAAGAATATATTGCTCCAGAAAATTGTCTTGAATACACTCCTAAAATTCACTATTTTTCTGACTTGAGCTATTCTGCTCTTCCAAAATCTATATGAAAATTAAAGTCTCCCATTAAAACAACACTCCTTTTTCTGCAAGCCTCGCTAATCTCTTAATACATTCTGCCACTTCATTGCTGCTATCAGGAGGCCTGTAGGCAATGCCCATTACAGTTTTAAGTCCTCTCTTATTCCTTAATTCTAACCATAGAGTCTCTGCTGATTGCTTTTTTTTATTCCTTCATGGGATGTGGGCATCGCTGGCAAGGCCAGCATTTATTGCTCATTCCTAATTGCCCTTGAGAAGGTGGTGGTGAGCCGCCTTCTTGAACCGCTGCAGTCCGTGTGGTGAAGGTTCTCCCACAATGTTGTTAGGTAGGGAGTTCCAGGATTTTGACCCAGCGACAATGAAGGAACGGCGATATATTTCCAAGACGGGATGGTGTGTGACTTGGAGGGGAACGTGCAGGTGGTGTTGTTCCCATGTTCCTGCTGCCCTTGTCCTTCTAGGTGGTAGAGGTCGCGGGTTTGGGAGGTGCTGTCGAAGAAGCCTTGGCGAGTTGCTGCAATGCATCCTGTGGATGGTACACATTGCAGCCATGGTGCACCAGTGGTGAAGGGAGTGAATGTTTAGGGTGGTGGATGGGGTGCCAATCAAGCGGGCTGGGGTGCCAATCAAGCGGGCTTACCTAAAACCTCTCTTACTAATGTTGTAATCATATCTTTAATTAATAAGGCTATCCCTCCTCTCTTTTAGTTTCCCTATCCTTTCTAAAGACCTTGTAACCTGGAATATTTAACTCCCAATCATGACCAGCTTGCTGCCATGTTTTAGTAACGGCCACCATGTCATACTTTCCAAGCTACATGTGAGCCTCTAATTCACTCAATTTATTTCTTATACTCTGTGCATTAGTATATAAAACTCTTATTTGGGCAAGAGACCCTAACCTGTCCTTCTGCCCTGATGCTGTCTTTCTCAATAAATACACATGTAAGCCAATAGATTTACACACGTGTGTGTCGATAAACATACACACGTGTGTGTCGATAAACATACACACGTGTGTATCGATAAACATACACACGCGTGTGTCGATAAACATACACACGTGTGAGTCGATAAACATATACGTGTGAGTCGATAAACATACACACGTGTGAGTCGATAAACATACACACGTGGGCCAATAAACATACATTTTACATATAACTTTATATACATATAAGCCCATAAATATATATGCATTGGCTAATAAAGCTTTACATACAACTCAATAAATATATACAAGTAGGCCTATAGACATATAGGCTGACATATATATGCACATAAACCAATTAATAAAAAGCATGAAGGTCAATAAATGGTTAGCAGTGAGCAATGGTGCTGTGTTCTAGTCAAGTCCTTTACTATCACCCAACTGCACCAAAGCAAAGCTGTGTTGGCCCCTCTCCAGGAGGCCATCTCACACCCATATGAGTTTGCATGGTTGACGTGTAACTTCCGCCCGATGTGAAGCCTCATTTTAAGAGTGGCCAGCAAGTGGTTGATGCTAGCTCAATTGTTAATTTTAAATCTGAAATGGATCGATTTTTGTTAACCAAAGATATTAAGAGCCATAGGGCTAAGGTGGATATATGGAGTTAGGTCACAGATCAGCGATGATCACATTGAATGATGGAACAGACTCAAGAGGGCTGAATGGCCTACTTCTGTTCCTAGCTGGGGGGAGGGGGTTGTTTAAGGCATATGGGCCCTTTTGTATCTTTATGTGAAATCTTTTTAATGATTTGAGCAGACTCTCCTGCTCACTTCTAACATTAAAGTACAGCAGCCCAGGGAACAGAGCTCCATGCGTCCAGGCTGACCTCACTGTCACCTGGGACAGATATGCAGCTAGCAGTATAACTCCATTCTATTGGCTGCACAAGGCACTTCACGGGTACGTGTTTTGGACAGGTAGCTGCAATATGAATCAAAGCTTTCCGCTGACATCATGGCGAGGTTAACGTACACCCCTGTATGTCTGCCAGGAGGTTTTTTGTTCTTTGTGAGAGGTAATGTTTATACTTAGTAATAAAGCTCAGTTACTGGAGCTGATTGCTGTTTATTTTGGCAGTAATTTTCTTCAGCCATTGAATGAACTTTATGACTAATTTACCTCAGATTAACCATATGGTAGAATATTGTACACACCATTCCCTCGCTTTCATAAACACAATAAGATATTGTACTGAGATGCATTCCAGCTCTACAGTAAAATGTACCCGCAGGACATCATTGTAAGACTTCACTCCCAGTGTTTGTACATTCTACAAAAAATGTGAATGAGAAAAGATCACGGATTTTGTTTTACTAAAAGAAGTACACGTATTTCTTTTAGGAAAACAATCCGACAGTTGATGGCTTGAATCCACCCATTTAATTTTAGAGATTTTCTTTCCCTCCAGCATTTGTTTCAAGCCAGCAAGGTCAATCCGTAATCTTTTCTCACTCACATTTTTCGTAAAGTGTACATTATCCCACAATGAATGATTGTCTACATAACATTCAATGGGTATACTATCTTCAGTACTCCCATTGTACAGGATGTCACTCAAAATATTTGCCAAATAGAATCCCATATCCACTGTGTCGACAAAAGCCAGTGTTTCAGCAGCCATAGTGTTTTTAACAACCCTTTTTATTTTCTTAGCTTCCTAAGCTAAAGGACAACATTTGTCATTCTCACCCATAAGAAACATAGAATCATAGAAAATAGGAGCAAGAGTAGGCCATTCAGCCCTTCGGGCCTGCTCCGCCATTCAAAATGATCATGACTGATCGAAACACAATGAAACCAGCTGCATGAGAATACTCATCAGGAAGATTAGCATTTGAAGCATCGCTAAAGATAACTAGCTTCATTTTCTTTGGGTCACCTAAGGATGGGAACGTAAGTACGCATTTATCTATAGTTAATTTTTAAAAATGTTTTATTTGCCCTTAAAAGATTCTCTACTATGGGGTGTTTCGTTGAAGTACTTAACTCCAACACCTCAAAACTAGCATTTGGTCTAGTCTGAGTGCACAACCAGTTCAACTGACAAGCTTTGGAATTGCTCTGTCTCTTCTTTAGATATAACATCACCTTTCTGTGATGACCTGTACGATTCACCGGGATGGGAGTAACACTCATGAATATGTTGCCAAATAAGCCAAAAAGATTTCCTTTCCAGCAGTGGGAGAATCCACTCGAACATCTGTATCACCCAGTTTCTCTTCAAAACACCTCGCTACCAACCTCACTTTAGCCTTATAAGTTCCATCTGCAAGGACTTGTTCAGTACAAACCCATCTATGTGACAAAGCTGGTTGACCCTTACCTGTTACTTCAGAATAAACTCCAAATTGTTTCCAACTATCTAACTCCCTTTGTTTTGCCTCTCTCACTTGTTTATCCTCAAGTTTATTGGCAGCCACCAAAACTTCACGATCATGAGGACTTCTGCTCCTAGTTCTTGTTGGCCAGAGGCTGCAGAAGGTAACCTGAGATGTCAGCTACTGATACACAGGAACGACTTTTGAACTGAAGTAACCCGGCCTCAGCTGCCTGAAACCGGTTTGAATTAACCAAGTTCTGTAAAAGACAAAGGAAATGTGATAAGACACAAGTCCTTATTTAGAAAAGGAGTAATGAGGTAATGTTACCTAAGTCCTTGGGACAGAGCCAATGAGGAGAAGACAAAAGCGAGTAGGCCTAAACCAAAGGGAGAGAGACAGCAAGCTTGAAGAGATAAGATTCGGAATAAGAATGAAGGATCTGGGGCGTGGAGCCAGAGCGAAGACTCCAGAGACCAACCATCGCAGAAGTGGACAACCCTACATCAGGGACGTAGAGACGACGTCGAAAGAGAGAGAGAGAACGGAACGCCTGGCCAGCGTCAGCTCTCCTTTTCGGGTATTATCCTTTATGTTCTGTGACCACTCAGGGAGTGTCACAGAAACCTAGTGGGTGTGCGTTTAGATCTTAGTTTGGGTATAAAACTGTATAACCTGGTGTAAACTGCATGCCTATATCTAATCAGACGTATAAGCTATAAGTATATGATTTAACGGCGTGAATAAAGTGAATTGGGAGTTAAGAGAGAATTGACTCTTCTCCTCTGTGTACTAAGCCAGTAACCGTAACCTGTGACCTTCGGTCAACATTCTGTTACGTGACTGTTCTGTGGTCTTTGTATCATTGTCTGATCTAGTCAAGCTACGTCTTCTACTTCCACTTTTATGTCTGTAGGGACTACTACTGCGAGATCTCCCTCTTTCATCTCTAGTTCGCGATCGTTTTTTGACGTGAGATTCACTTCCAGACTCCCTGTCACTACTTGTACTCCGCTTTCATACTCATCACTCTTTTACCCCATTCTGCCCATCCATGGACCTCGCTTCTTGACCATCATCCTGAACATTCAACCAAAATTTAAACCTACCAATAGCTTTGCCTGCACAACCCAAAATTGTTGCATCCCTCCATTCATTAGTCCCTTCTGGAACATATGTCACCCATGTACCCACTTTGGGTAATTGTTCTGTGGGTGTGATAGCTCTGCATGTGTTTCTTGATCACTGACGTTACCATTGTCCAGCCCTTGATCTACCAGTCTTCAGGAACCTCATCAAAAAAACATGAACATCTGAGGCACAAGGTGCCTTGTTTACTTCTATCAACTGCTCAGAGTCCGAGATTTTATAATTAATTCCAATTAATCGTGAGGAATGAACCTTAACAGTTTGATTACCATGTTGGACAAGTACTGTCTTACCAAGACGACCTATTACCTTACCATGGCCTTTCCATTCCCCATGACCCTCTCTTTTGTACTATACCAAATCTCCTGAATTGAACCCTGTCTCAGATGGTCTAATATGATGCCTCAGTGCTCTACGAATTTTCTCTGATACCTCAGCCTTGATAAAAGCCCGTCTCCCTGCACGCATGGCATTTAAATGCTCAGAAAAAATGGCACTAATTGTAGTACCTTTTAGAGCAGGAGGATTATCACAAAGAACAGAAGGTAATTTGGGATTGTGCCTATAGTTGGTAAGCACTATATCCTCCAACCATCTGAAGAGAATTCTTTGCTTGAACTGCCCATGCTGGGACAGTTGACAATTTACGCTCTGTTTGATCAGCCAAAGTTTGATGCACCATGTTATCAATCACAACATGATTCCTTTCACAAAGACCATTGTTAAAAGGGCTCTCAGCTGCTGTATTCATGACAATCATATTCATATTCTCTCACATATATCTCTGAACTCCACATTAGCGAATTCACCTCCATTATCGGTCAAAATTTTTGCTGGTGTCCCAAGTCCAGTTCCCATCCATTTTTCCATAATTTAATCAGAATAACCTTCTTCTCCTTACTATATATTAGTGTAGAAATACTAAATCTCATAGCCAGGTCAATAAAATGTAAGATGAAAACATTTCTGTCTTTGTCCTATAACTTTAGATCCATGGCAACTACCTTGTTAAAGTCAGGTGCTAATGGAACATTTACAATAGGACATGGGGGTGTCCGTCTATACTTCTTACAGATTTCACAGTTTTCACTAGTCTTGTCTATTTGCCTCATATACTCATCAACCACACCTGCATCTTTTAGCAGGATTTTTAAATGTTGACAAGTAGGGTGGGCAAATTGTCTATGTACCTTTAAGACAATTTGTTTTTCTCTCTCTTATCCTTATCACCTGATGCCATTAATACTTGCCTAACACGCTGATGAGAAACATTAGACTTTATTTAGGGGATACAATAATGCCCTGACTGGGTAAACTGCGAATCAACCAATTTCCCAAAATTGATTGCCTCATCGTGTTCCATGTTAAGTTTCATTTCTGCCTTTTTCATGGACGGTTTACCCAAAAGCATAGGTGTCTTACTAGAGACTACATCCGTACTTATAAAATGGCTTACTCCAGTTATTTTATATGGAATTACCACTCTCTTGAGTGACCTCAAGGTGTTGTCATTTCCAAACCTAAAACATGCAGAACTTTTATATTCCTTAACCTTACGTCAATCCACACTTCAAGCATCATTTCAAAGACCCTGCGTCTTCGCTCTGCGCAATTCGCCTCAGAATGATACTTAGAGTCACATCTAAAGCATGTACTGATTTTTCCTTGGGCATTCCTGGGATTCATTCGCCCATTATTACTGTCCCAATTTTGTCTTCTGTTGATATAACTAGATTTGCTGTACCTGCTTTCATCACCAATCTGGCTGTCTTTAATCCTTCCATCATAATCGACGTCTATGTCTAATCTCTTGAAAATTTTGAAACCTGGACTGGCGCCTGCGTTTAGTATCTGGAACATTTCGAAACCTGGTAACCAACGAATCTTCCATTCTTTGTGTCACAGCGGAAGACCCCACTTGTTCTATGAAGGCTGAAGGGAATGACTGTTACCCCAGGAATTTTTTTAAGGCAGCATACATTTGTTCCAAGAACTGGGTGGCGTTAGGACCAGTTGCCTATCCATATGAGACATCTTAGCACAATCTAATAATTTAAATGCTAGTACCAATCCAGGGATTCCCATTTGGAACTTTGTCAACCTTTTGTACAATTTGCTAAAGTCCATGATATACCCTTCCATTGAATGACTGTCCATTTTCCGAAATCTAACAAACGCTGACCAGGCTTGATAGGCACTTAACAGGTCATCTTTCTTGTAGATTTGATCAAGAAATTCTATTAGAAAGGTAAAACCTTCAACATTATCCAAAAAATCTGCACCCATCTCAGAAAATACCATGCTTCTGATTTTACCTTGTTCAGGAAGCGACAATGCCAAGGCCCTGCCTTGCTTTCTCTGTGGCAGAGTAGTAATCCATGTCCACATATCAACCTCATTCTTCCACTGGCCACACGGTTCGAACTCCGAGAACATCGGAGGGAAATTGCACCTCGCGCTGTAAACTTGCTTTCTTCCATTTTCCATAATGGCCACTAGGCTTTCAAATTTTGTTTTAAGTCCAAAAAAAAATCGTAGTTTCCAACCTCTGCCTTTAGGCGATCATTCTCTGCTACCATGTTATAAATTGGATAGCCAGGTGGTGAAGGATAGAATACAGCAGCCTAGTCTTCAGTTACCTCCAAGCCTTTATTCACAGAGCTCCACATTACACCCACACCACACTCTAGATCAGCTCTCTTATAAATGGATACAAGAGAGTTCTCAATTGATATGCACCACCTGAATACAAATAACACTAGTTGACAAAAATCACATGGATACAATTAACAGTGTGCAGTTTTGCTTAACAGAGACCTGGATCAGAGGAAGAGTCTGAAGACCTGAAGCCTCGACTGACTCCTGTTTTTTCCACAGATGCTGCCTGACCTGCTGTATTCTCAGATCAGAGAATCGATCGGGAGGTTAGTGTAGTGACCTGACGCACTCCTGATCGTCCAGCCGTCGTGACCTCTGCACACAACTCTCTCATCTATACGAGACTCCAAGCTGAGAGTTAAGACTGGCTATTTTGGGGTTCAAGTGTAAAAACATGTCCAAAACATTCGCTTCCTCCGCAAGATTTTGTATTTTGTGTCAACGACATTTGAATGAATCCTCATATCAAATACAGAAAGAAAGACTTGCATTTATATAGCACCTTTCATGACCTCAAGACTCCCCAAAGTGCTTTACAGTCCATGAAGTACTTCTGAAGTGTAGTTTTTAAAAATTCATTCATGGGATGTGGGCGTCGCTGGCGAGGCTGGCATTTATTGCCCATCAATAATTGCCCTTGAGAAGGTGGTGGTGAGCCGCCTTCTTGAACCGCTGCAGTCCGTGTGGTGACGGTTCTCCCACTGTGCTGTTAGGAAGGGAGTTCCAGGATTTTGACCCAGCGACGATGAAGGAACGGCGATATATTGTTGTTGTATTGTAGCAAATGCGGCAGACAATTTGCACACAGCAAGATCCCGCACCAATGAGATAATGACCAGATAATCTGTTTTTAGTGATATTGGTTGAGGGATACATATTGGCCAGGACACCAGAGAGAACTCCCCTGCTCTACTTCGAATTAGGGGCCATGGGTTCTTTTACGTCCGCCTGAGAGGGCAGACGGGGCCTCAGTTGAACGTCTCATCCGAAAGACAGCACCTCTGACAGCGAAGCACTCCCTCAGTACTGCACTAAGAGTGTCTGCTAAAATTGGTCAGCTCTAAGGGAAAAAAAAGTGTTCAAATAGGAAGTTTGTGGAGCTCTTCACTGGTGCTTTGTTTGTTTGGCTATTCGTTTTTTTGGGTGAATTCTGTGCTGGAGGTGAAGGATTTTTCATGGAGACTTTTATTCCCACTATCAGTGCTAAGCATTGCTGGGTCAACTATTACACACATAGATGCAGAATAAATTCACTCTGCTCCGTCCCAACAAAACGCTTTGACCCCAGGTCTCAAAAATGTTTGGCCTAATAAACCACTAGGAGTTTTCCTATTTCTTAATCAGCCATCCCGTGACCTCTCTGGATGATTTTCCAAATTATGGACAGTTTTGTGTGTGGACTCATGGTCACACTCATTCCATAAACTCGTACAGCTCTCCCAGAGAGGAGACTTTCAGCTCTTCTGTTGGACCAATTGAATCCCAGGTTCTAGGAGTGAAAGGATAATGTCCTGAACCAGTGTCCAGTCCAGTGTCCAGTTCAGTCCAGTGTCCAGTCCAGTGTCCTGAACCAGTGTACAGTCCAGTGTCCTGAACCAGTGTCTGAACCAGTGTCCAGTCCAGTCCAGTGTTCAGTCCAATGTTCTGAACCAGTGTCAAGTCTAGTGTCCTGAACCAGTGTAGAGTCCAATATTCTGAACCAGTGTCCTGAACCAGTGTACAGCCCAGTCCTGCAGTCTGCCATTTTTATTTCATTACAACCCAATACCAATACTGCTCAGTCTGGAACTGTCAACGGGGAGAAATTTGACTAAACCACACAGATTTACAGAGTCTTCTTTCAGCTCTTCGAGAACCAGCCTCACTCCCAATACTCCACCAGTCTGAGTTACTTCAGCTTTTGGGCCTATTCTCATTCGTGCAAACTCACTCCAGTATCACGGTCACTGAGGCAGTGACTATTCCATCAAGGTTTTATACAGAACCCCCACCCCATGGGGTGCGAAGACTCCCGCCTCATCGTTATTTGTAGCAGGATCTTCATAAGGATCCTGTACCACTGTTTTATCGACCAGTTTTGTAGAAATCGGCACTGATTTCCAACAGAAAGCCTGGGTTACGAAGGCAGATGAGTCTACTCAAGGGCGGCAATCACTGCATGTTCCCTGTTTGAATGGTCAGCTTTTCTTTAGTCACTCAACCACAGGTGAACCGACAGGTCACTGGTGTCATAATCCAATGGCTCCATGGCTGTCTCAGGCTGTCAGTGAACAGTGATTCTCAGAGCCAGTGAGGGGACTGGAACACCTCATGCAGCCAGAAAGGGGAAGCCGCAGGCCAGATGTTATTAGACTCTGAACATCTGCCAGAAACTATTACCTTAGGCTTCCTAGCAACAACCTGCAGAATGCACTACTCTCAGCCTTAAGGCTGTATTACAACAACATTACGGGAAAAAATACGCTCAGTGGAAATTGCCATTAACCCTTAAAGTACAGCTGCAAATCATTTGTAAAAGATTTATTTTACAGCTGTGCTTTAACAATTTTCCTAGATGAAGGAGCTCAGAACCAGTTCCTAGGTTAAATGGAGCCACATACAAAATCATCTGATGTATAGGCTAGAGTTCGAGCAGGACAGAGCTAATAAGCTTCATTCAACAAACTTTACAATTCAATAGAAAAAACAACATGGATTTTAAATGGTCATTTCCCCCATTTATTTTACTTCTGATGATTAAATCGAGTTTTGAGGAGTTTTATTGCTTTATCATTTAACCAGACTGCCATCTGCACAAAACATCTGATGAGATCACAAGTGAGTGAGCATTTTATTTTTGAAAATTACAGTAAGCGAAATAATTTTATTCCAATAACCTTATTTTGCAATCACTTTGGAATGGACAAAGGATAAATCAAATGGGGTTTGGACTAATGTGGTTTAATAGGATGCCCCTGTGGTTTAATGGGATTCTCCTGTGGTTTAATGGGATGCGCCTGTGGTTTAATAGGATGCGCCTGTGGTTTAATGGGATGCTCCTGTGGTTTAATGGGATGCGCCTGTGGTTTAATGGGATGCGCCTGTGGTTTAATAGGATGCGCCTGTGGTTTAATAGGATGCGCCTGTGGTTTAATGGGATGCTCCTGTGGTTTAATGGGATGCGCCTGTGGTTTAATGGGATGCACCTGTGGTTTAATGGGATGCGCCTGTGGTTTAATGGGATGCTCCTGTGGTTTAATGGGATGCACCTGTGGTTTAATGGGCTGCCCCTATGATTTATGGGATGTCCCTATGGTTTAATGGGCTTCCCCTATGTTCTATTGGGATGTCCCTATGGTTTAATGGCCTTCCCCAATGGTTTAATGGGATGCCCCTGTGGTTTAATGGGCTTCCCCTATGTTCTAATGGGATGTCCCTATGGTTTAATGGGCTTCCCCTATGGTTTAATGGGATGCCCCTGTGGTTTAATGGGCTTCCCCTATGTTCTAATGGGATGTCCCTATGGTTTAATGGGCTTCCCCTATGTTCTAATGGGATGTCCCTATGGTTTAATGGGCTTCCCCTATGTTCTAATGGGATGTCCCTATGGTTTAATGGGCTTCCCCTATGGTTTAATGGGAGGCCCCTGTGGTTTAATGGGCTGCCCCTATGGTTTAATGGGCTTCCCCTATGTTCAAATGGGATGTCCCTATGGTTTAATGGGCTTCCCCTATGGTTTAATGGGATGCCCCTGTGGTTTAATGGGCTTCCCCTATGGTTTAATGGGATGCCCCTGTGGTTTAATGGGCTTCCCCTATGGTTTAATGGGATTCCCCTGTGGTTTAATGGGCTGCCCCTGTGGTTTAATAGGAGGCGCCTGTGGTTTAACGGGCTGCCCCTATGGTTTATGGGATTTCCCTATGGTTTAATGGGACGCTCCTATTAATAGACTTACTTTTTTTAAATGTTTGTATTATCAACCAAATGAGATTAACTAAATGACAATCCGTCCAAAGCTATTTTCAGCTGAACCTAACAGACCTTCAGCAGGAGCTCAGCCCACCTTGACCATACCTCTGTAATCAGCTCCCACCAGACCCCCCTTTCCTTAACAGGATCTACAAGCAGATGACAGGAGCTTCCTGTTACTCTTCAATGAACCAGATCACCAGCAAATCCCAGCTCATTCCCGCATCCAAAAAGTGGTTCCGGCAGAGACACCTCACACAATGAGAACCCTCCACAAACGAACGTGACAATAGACCATAAAATGATTACACATATAATAGTAATGGGGTTGTGTACAGGAGTCTTTTAAATATGGAGACAACTTTGTTCGGGGGCTGGGCTAGTGTAACCCCGGCTACACAGACTTTGTTCAGGAGATGGGCTAGTGTAACCCCGGCTACACAGACTTTGTTCAGGAGATGGACTAGTATAACTCTGGCTACACAGACTTTGTTCGGGAGCTGGGCTAGTGTAACCCTGGCTACACAGACTTTGTTCGGGAGCTGGGCTAGTGTAACCCTGGCTACACAGACTTTGTTCGAGAGCTGGGCTAGTGTAACCCTGGCTACACAGACTTTGTTCGGGAGCTGGGCTAGTGTAACCCTGGCTACACAGACTTTGTTCGAGAGCTGGGCTAGTGTAACCCTGGCTACACAGACTTTGTTTGGGAGATGGGCTAGTGTAACCCTGGCTACACAGACTTTGTTTGGGAGATGGGCTAGTGTAACCCTGGCTACACAGACTTTGATGCTTGCAATTCCCTGATAGACTATTGTCCATATTCAGCTATTCGCAAGGCACTGTCCTCCACTGATAGGATTGACACACTGAATATTTAAAATTCAATCATTAAAAGGTCATTGTCACTTTCCCAGGCTGGTAATCAGAATTGACCCGCTGATGGGTCAGTGGGAAAAGATATGTCTGAAATATGGAGCCGTAAAGACAAAGAAGGTTCCAGTGTTTATCCCTGATCTGTGCTGGGTCAGCCTATCTAAGCCAGGTCAATACCAGGGGCAGGACAATTCCCTGCAGCATCCCTGGACTAGGGAGGGGAAACATCAGCAGGGGTCCCTGCTCCTGATTGCCATCTAGCGACACCTCCCTATGTGAGTGTGAGCACAGGGTGAGCACTGGATAGGACATGGCTGTGATACCACCCATGGTGAGTCACATCTGACAGTCGGTGCTCTACTCAAGAGAATACAAGCCTAGTTTATGCAACCTGTCCTCATAATTTAACCCTCTAAGCCCAGGTTTCATTCTGGTGAATCTGCGCTGCACCCACTCCAAGGCCAATATATCCTTCCTGATGTGGTGCCCAGAACTGGACGCAGTGCTCCAGATGGGGTCTGACCAAGGCTCTGAACAACTCAAACAAGTCACAGAACATAATCTTCCGATGGGTTTAACTGATAAATACCACAGGTGAGGCAAGTTCAAGGTAAAATCAAGCATCTAGATTATTTTACAGAACACACATGGCTGAACAGGATTGTATTTCCAAATATTTTTAACCTCTTCTATAAAACAACAAAACTGCACTACACTATCCCGATTGGAGGGGTGAACACTCATTCTTGAATTTTCCTTCCTTTTCGGTCGGTCTCAGGCCAGTCGGTCTCAGGCCGGTCAGACTCAGGCCGGTCGGTCTCGGGCCAGTCGGTCCCGGGCTGGTCGGTTTTGGGCTGGTCGGTCTCGGTCTTGGGCCAGTCAGTCTTGGATTCGGGCCGGTCAGTCTTGGCCGGTCGGTCTCGGTCTCGGGCCTGTCGGTCTCAGGCTGTTCGGTCTCGTGCCGGTCGGTTTCGGGCCGGTTGATCTTGGTCTCCGGCCAGTCGGTCTCAGGCCAGTCAGACTCAGGCCGGTCGGTCTCAGTCTTGGGCCGGTCGGTCTCGGACTGGTTGGTCTCGGGTAGGTCGGTCTGGGGCCAGTCGGTCTCGGTCTCAGGCCAGTCAGTCTCGGCCGGTCGGTCTCAGGCCGGTCGGTCTCGGCCCGGTTGGCCTCGGGCTGGTCGGTATTGGGCCGGTCGGTCTCGGCCCAGACGGTCTCAGCCCGGTCGGCCTCGGGCCGGTCGGTCTTGGGCCGGTCGGTCTCGGCCCAGTCGGTCTCAGCCCGGTTGGTCTCGGGCCGGTCGGCCTTGGGCCGGTCGGTCTCGGCCCAGACGGTCTCGGCCCGGTCGGCCTCGGGCCGGTCGGTCTTGGGCCGGTCGGTCTCGGCCCAGTCGGTCTCAGCCCGGTTGGTCTCGGGCCGGTCGGTCTCGGCCCGGGTGGTCTTGAGCTGGTCGGTCTCGGGCCGGTCGGTCTCGGCCCGGTTGGCCTCGGGCCGGTCGGTCTCGGCCTGGTCGGTCTCGGCCCGGGTGGTCTCAGGCTGGTCGGTCTCGGCCCGGTCGGTCTCGGGCCGGTCGGTCTCGGCCCAGTCGGTCTCAGCCCGGTTGGTCTCGGCCCGGGTGGTCTCAGGCTGGTCGGTCTCGGCCCGGTCGGTCTCGGGCCGGTCGGTCTCGGCCCAGTCGGTCTCAGCCCGGTTGGTCTCGGCCCGGGTGGTCTCAGGCTGGTCGGTCTCGGCCCGGTCGGTCTCGGGCCGGTCGGTCTCGGCCCAGTCGGTCTCAGCCCGGTTGGTCTCGGGCTGGTCGGTCTCGGCCCAGTCGGTCTCGGGCCGGTCGGTCTCGGCCTGGTCGGTATCGGCCCGGGTGGTCTCAGGCTGGTCGGTCTCGGGCCAGTCGGTCTCGGTCTCCAACTTCTTCCCTATTCACCAGTAGGCCTATCAATAAATCTGGCTATGACCTTCCCCTGTTCCCCTCACCAAGAGTGGATTCTAGGCAGATACCACATGCTGGGCTCAAACAAATTAGATCATCCAACGATAGTAGGTGTGGATGTTTGTAGTGGGTCTGAAATGTGATAATGAATTAGTTACCTATGGTCCCTGCTGGTTGCGGAACATTTCATCAATGTCTAACTGATCTCAGCAGCTGCAGTGTACGGGGTCGAAGGAGAATCTTAAACCCGTGTGACCCCACTACGGTTCAAGGAGAATCTTAAACCCGTGTGACCCCAGTACGGTTCAAGGAGAATCTTAAACCCGTGCGACCCCAGTACGGGTCCAAGGAGAATCTTAAACCCGTGCGACCCCAGTACGGTGCAAGGAGAATCTTAAACCCGTGCGACCCCAGTAGGGGTCCAAGGAGAATCTTAAACCCGTGTGACGCCAGTACAGCTCAAGGAGAATCTTAAACCCGTGCGACCCCAGTACGGGTCCAAGGAGAATCTTAAACCCGTGCAACCCCAGTACGGTTCAAGGAGAATCTTAAACCCGTGTGACCCCAGTACGGTTCAAGGAGAATCTTAAACCCGTGCGACCCCAGTACGGTGCAAGGAGAATCTTAAACCTGTGCAACCCCAGTACGGTTCAAGGAGAATCTTAAACCCATGTGACCCCACTACGGTTCAAGGAGAATCTTAAACCCGTGTGACCCCAGTACAGTTCAAGGAGAATCTTAAACCCGTGCGACCCCAGTACGGGTCCAAGGAGAATCTTAAACCCGTGCAACCCCAGTACGGGTTCAAGGAGAATCTTAAACCCGTGTGACCCCACTACGGTTCAAGGAGAATCTTAAACCCGTGCAACCCCAGTACGGGTCCAAGGAGAATCTTAAACCCGTGCAACCCCAGTACGGGTCCAAGGAGAATCTTAAACCCGTGCGACCCCAGTACGGGTTCAAGGAGAATCTTAAACCCGTGTGACCCCACTACGGTTCAAGGAGAATCTTAAACCCGTGTGACCCCACTACGGTTCAAGGAGAATCTTAAACCCGTGTGACCCCAGTACGGTTCAAGGAGAATCTTAAACCCGTGCGACCCCAGTACAGTTCAAGGAGAATCTTAAACCTGTGCAACCCCAGTACGGGTCCAAGGAGAATCTTAAACCCGTGTGACCCCAGTACGGTTCAAGGAGAATCTTAAACCCGTGCGACCCCAGTACGGGTCCAAGGAGAATCTTAAACCCGTGCAACCCCAGTACGGTTCAAGGAGAATCTTAAACCCGTGCAACCCCAGTACGGTTCAAGGAGAATCTTAAACCCGTGCAACTCCAGTACGGGTCCAAGGAGAATCTTAAACCCGTGCGACCCCAGTACGGGTCCAAGGAGAATCTTAAACCCGTGCGACCCCAGTACGGGTCCAAGGAGAATCTTAAACCCGTGCAACTCCAGTACGGGTCCAAGGAGAATCTTAAACCCGTGCAACCCCAGTACGGTTCAAGGAGAATCTTAAACCCGTGCAACTCCAGTACGGGTCCAAGGAGAATCTTAAACCCATGTGACCCCAGTACGGTTCAAGGAGAATCTTAAACCCGTGTGACCCCAGTACGGTTCAAGGAGAATCTTAAACCCGTGCGACCCCAGTACGGGTCCAAGGAGAATCTTAAACCCGTGCGACCCCAGTACAGTTCAAGGAGAATCTTAAACCCGTGCGACCCCAGTACGGGTCCAAGGAGAATCTTAAACCCGTGCAACCCCAGTACGGGTTCAAGGAGAATCTTAAACCCGTGCGACCCCAGTACGGGTCCAAGGAGAATCTTAAACCCGTGCAACCCCAGTACGGTTCAAGGAGAATCTTAAACCCGTGCAACTCCAGTACGGGTCCAAGGAGAATCTTAAACCCGTGCGACCCCAGTACGGTTCAAGGAGAATCTTAAACCCGTGCAACCCCAGTACGGTTCAAGGAGAATCTTAAACCCGTGCAACTCCAGTACGGGTCCAAGGAGAATCTTAAACCCGTGCGACCCCAGTACGGGTCCAAGGAGAATCTTAAACCCGTGCGACCCCAGTACAGTTCAAGGAGAATCTTAAACCCGTGCGACCCCAGTACGGGTCCAAGGAGAATCTTAAACCCGTGTGACCCCAGTACGGTTCAAGGAGAATCTTAAACCCATGTGACCCCAGTACGGTTCAAGGAGAATCTTAAACCCGTGCAACCCCAGTACAGGTCCAAGGAGAATCTTAAACCCGTGCGACCCCAGTACGGGTCCAAGGAGAATCTTAAACCCATGTGACCCCAGTGCGGTTCAACGAGAATCTTAAACCCATGTGACCCCAGTACGGTTCAAGGAGAATCTTAAACCTGTGCGACCCCAGTACGGGTCCAAGGAGAATCTTAAACCCGTGCGACCCCAGTACGGTTCAAGGAGAATCTTAAACCCGTGCGACCCCAGTACAGTTCAAGGAGAATCTTAAACCCGTGCGACCCCAGTACGGGTCCAAGGAGAATCTTAAACCCGTGCGACCCCAGTACGGTTCAAGGAGAATCTTAAACCCGTGCGACCCCAGTACGGTTCAAGGAGAATCTTAAACCCGTGCGACCCCAGTACGGGTCCAAGGAGAATCTTAAACCCGTGCGACCCCAGTACGGTTCAAGGAGAATCTTAAACCCGTGCGACCCCAGTACGGTTCAAGGAGAATCTTAAACCCGTGCGACCCCAGTACGGGTTCAAGGAGAATCTTAAACCCGTGCAACCCCAGTACGGGTCCAAGGAGAATCTTAAACCCGTGCGACCCCAGTACAGCTCAAGGAGAATCTTAAACCCATGTGACCCCAGTACAGTTCAAGGAGAATCTTAAACCTGTGCGACCCCAGTACGGGTTCAAGGAGAATCTTAAACCCGTGCGACCCCAGTACAGTTCAAGGAGAATCTTAAACCCGTGCGACCCCAGTACAGTTCAAGGAGAATCTTAAACCCGTGCGACCCCAGTACGGTTTAAGGAGAATCTTAAACCCGTGCGACCCCAGTACGGTGCAAGTAGAATCTTAAATCCGTGCAACCCCGAGTACAGTTCAAGGAGAATCTTAAACCCGTGTGACCCCATTTCAATTTAAAACTCACCACTTCAACATAACTCATTTCCAAATCCATTCTGTGGAAAAATAGTCAAAAATCCAAAAGTCACCAAATTATGTTCCCATTTTGAAGGACTAAGATGCCTTGTGTGAGTGAAATGATGCAGCACTAACCTTGGTCTTTAATGCAGAACGAATCATATCGACCATTTGAAGAAGTAACTGCTTCAGTTTTTACATGGATGGTTTGGAGGTCCTGTTGCTCTGAGCCAGCGTTACTGCACACTGTCATCCTGAGTTTAAACAGAAACAACACAATTCATTAGTGTTCCACTATAATCTGCATTGGGGGCTACTCGTTTAATTTATATTTGATTTCTTCCTCAGCCCATTTATCTATTATTTTTAACCTGTCTTTAAGAGGCTCTATCCCTTCTTCTCTGACCAAAAGCTCGAGCAGATTACCTGTTCCAGGATTACACTGTGCATTCCTCACTTGGCCCTTGTACATGTGTGAGGCTCCATGGGTTCTTTGAAACTTTGATATCCCCTCCCTGTGGGTAAATATCCTGATGGTGGGTGGGCTGAGATCAGCACCTGGAATCCCTGTGGGGGTTCTCCCGTGGGAGACTGACAGAACCCCTGGGGAAATGGGGTAAACGGCTGTAATCGGCTTTGTCTCCTGGGTTCTGTTGATCTCCCACCGAGATTATGGCAGGAAATCGGGATGACCCAGTGCAAATTCAGCACTCAGGAGTTTACCCTGTGAGGATCCACAAGTGGGAATTGGCCCGCTAGTTAGGGTCGCCAACTCTGGGATTCTGGGAAGTTTCATCACATGACCTCCTGCCACCAATCATCTCTCCTCCACGTTCCCGCCATCTGTCGCCCAACACGTCCATCCTCGCGATGCACCCACGGCCAATTGGGAAGCGAACAGGCTCTTTGTTACCTGATTCTTGACTCTCAGTCAAACAGCCTTTTATCCTATCTCCAATATTTTTATAAATAATAAATGCAAGTGTTCAAAGAAAATGAAAAAAAACACACAATTTTCATTAATGCTCCTATGATTTTTCTCCCGAGTGTTGCTTGCAGCGGTGTCCAGGAGATTAACCTTTAATTCCTGAAGACTCCAGGGCAGTCCTGGAGGGTTGGCAGCTCAAGCTCCAGTACACCTCATGGGGCAGAATTTCTGTGGGGCTTCTCCCGATTTCCCACCGGATGATCAGCGGAGATCCAGAGGTGTGGCCAGAGCTCTGCAATTCCTGAGCCATGTGGGAACTCCAGGACACTTCGGGTATTCTGAGTGCAGGAAGTGCCTTCAGTTGCTCGATCTCAAGCTCAGAGTTGCTGAGCTTGAGCAGCAGCTGGAATCACTGCAGGGCATGTGGGAGGCTGAGAATTTCCTGGATCGTACTTTCCAGGAGGTGGTCACCCTGCAGCCACAGATAGCTCAAGACAATAAGTGGGTGGCCATCCAGCAGGGTAGGAAGAGGCAGGCAGTGCAGGAATCTTCTGGGAGTGTGGCACTCACTAATCAGTTTTTAGTATTGAGGGTGAAGACTCCTCGGGGGAGTGCAGTCCAGAGCATGGCACCATGGGGCATAGGACTGCACAGGGAGGCACAATGAAGTGTAGGAATGCAGTGGTCATAGGGGATTTGATAGTCGGGGGATAGACAGGCGTTTCTGCAACCACCGACGTGAGTCCCGCATGGTGTGTGCCTCCCTGGTTCCAGGGTAAAGGACATCACTGAGCGGGTGTAGAACATTTTGAGGGGGAAGGGGAACAGACAGTACAGCACTCCCTCAGTACTGCCCCTCCGACAGTGTGGCACTCCCTCAATACTGACCCTCCAACAGTGCAGCGCTCCCTGAGTACTGCCCCTCCAAAGTGCAGCGCTCCCTCAATATTGCCCCTCCAAAGTGCAGCGCTCCCGCAGTACTGCCCCTCCAACAGTGCAGCTCTCCCTCAGTACTGACCCTCTAGCAATGCAGCACTCCCTCAGTACTGCCCCTCCGACTGTGCAGCACTCTCTCAGTACAGTGCAGCACTCCCTCGGTACCGCTCCTCCGACAGTGCAGCACTCCTTCAGTACTGCCCCTCCGACAGTTCAGCGCTCCCTCAGTACTGCCAGTCTGATAGTGCAGCGCTCCCTCAGTACTACACTGACATGTCAGCCTGGATTATGAATCTTTGTCACCACTGTGTGTTTCCAGCATTTTCTGTTTTTATGTCAGATCTCCAGAATTTGCATTTTTCTTCTTTTTGCCTCTGATTTACTCTCAGTTTTATATTAACTCTTGTTTTCAAATCCTTCCATGGTCTTGCCCCATCTCTGTAACCTCCTCCAGCCCTACAACCCTACAAGAACTCTGTGTTCCTCCAACTCTGGCCTTTTGCACATCCCCCGCTTCCTGCGCTCCACCATTGGCGGCCATGCCTTCAATTGTCTCGGCACTAAACTCTGGAATTCCCTCCCTAAACCGCTCCACCTCTTTACCGCTCTCTCCTCCTTTAAGACCCTTCTTAAAACTTATCTCTTTGACCAAACTTTTAGTCACTTGTCCTAACATCTCCTTCTTTGGCTTGGTGTAAATTTTTGTCTGATGCTCCAGTGAAGTACCTTGGGACATTTTACTACATTAAACGCAGCTGGTAACTTCCAACACTGCAGATCCAGACTTTTGGAAGTGGTGTTGTGTTCAGGATGGCACAAGGAACAGTCACTGCATGATCTGGATCAGGGCTATTGAGATGGAGGTGCCGCATCACACCAAAAGTAAATGCAACGTTAGAAAACTGTCCCCAAGATCCAGAGTCAAATTCAGCCAGAATGATGAAGGGAAAGTCTTCCCTTCCTGCTGCCTGTAAAAGACTTCAGTGTGATGAGTTTGTGTGGTCTCAGCTTGGTTCAGGTTGAGCAATCTTGTACGCAATGCAAAACTGCTCATAATCTGACACGTGGGCGCTACCTAAGATCCAGAGGACATATGAAATATAAAATGTCTCATTGAGAACAGCATGGGGTGCCCTCGAGAGATTGGGGTTGAGGAAAAGCAGGTACTTTTACTTCTAACTCTGCTAACCTGGGAATGCTTGATGCTCAACAGTAAGAACAAAAAACCAGGACAGTGTTTGAATCCCGAGCAGTACCTCTGATCTTGGTAGAATAAAATAAATAACAATTTTGTTTTTAAACTAAAGATGGACAAACACACACGAGCTAACGGGAATGCAGAATTGTTATTGCCAAGACAAGAATAGTCCTGATTCAGATGTGGCCAAGACCGGCAATAAATATTTCAGACTAAAATTATGGTCTCTCTTGGATTGGATTCCATTTTATATTGAACCTGTTACTTAGAAGGACAAAACTGTTAAAATGTGATGTCATTCTGTGTCATCTGGATAGGTTGTAAATCTAAAAATGGGTTCACTTCTCACTGTTTACAATACATTCCGAGACTGATTGATGAACTAGTGATAGTGTAGTAATAGCTGGAATTGACTAGAGCGTGCAATGTTGATGTGTCATTGTAACAGGCATTCTAGGTGCAATAAAAATGTCAATTGTGTTTTATGCTGTTCTCACAGAACATCTTCAGATAGTTCTAATTGCTGAATACGACATTGACACTTTTCTGATATTCACTCAACAGTGTTAAGAATGACTCATTAAAGCCAAAGTCATTGGGCTGAGACTGAATAACAGGAATGTCTCCATTCTCAGCCAAACCTTTCTCTCTCAGTACTTACTGATCCACTGATCAACTAAGGCAATATGAACAGCTAAACCAGCTTCTCCTCAATTCGAGAGATTTGTGCTCAGCCAAGCTTCTGCACCACTGAACAAGGGCAGTAGCCCATGGCTATCTCCACCATTCAGGTTATTTTCCCTATCACTGAAGAAAGGCAATAGTGTATGGCTCTCACTGGCTTTAGAAATCTATAAGTAAGTAGCTTCCATAAATACTGAAGAAAATAAATAGTGATGGTTTTCTCTAAACGAGAGGCATTAGTGATTGATGTCACATTTGCTGCCATTGGACAGAGGCATCAATGAGACATTCTCCATCACTACAGAGAGATATGTGATGCTTCTGTTGAGAAGAACAAATCAATGGTTGAGCATGTTCATGACTTCCTCTACCATTCAGGAGAGATAATCGGACACGGCTGCAGTATCCCATCATAGTGAGGAGCTGCACTGTCACTGACAATCCATTGTATTGTGTCTCACTTACCTTCACGCCTACTGATGGGATTACAGCTGTCGAGTGTATGGAGCACACTAGAGATTTCAAAAGGAGAGGGCATGAGAACTGACATCTAGAGAGGTAACTAAAATCTAGAGAGGTTAATTTAAATCGAGAGAGATTGACCAAAATCTAGAGGGATTAAATTAACTAAATCTAGAACTATGAATGCAAGACATTTATAAACTAGAGGCTGCACCATAGTGTATCTTGTTAATTGTATCCATGTGATTTATATCAATTGGTGTTAATTGTATTCAGGTGGTGTGTATCAATTGGGGCTCTCCTGTATCCATATATAAGAGCGCTTATCTAGGGTGTGGTATGGGTAATGTGGATCTCTGTGAGTAAAGACTTGGAAGCAACTGAAGACCAGGCTCTAGTATTCTATCCTTCACCACCAGGCTATCCAATTTGGAACATATCTAACAATTAGAGGGCATTTGCATTGAAAACGAGAAGGCACAAGTACTGAATCTACAATGTGTGAGAGCAGGAGGGGGGAGTGGGGGGAGCAGAGGAGGGAGCAGGGGGTGATCAAAAGGGAGGCAGGGGCAGTAGGGGGGAGGCAGGGAGAAACGGGGTGGAGGCAGGGAGGAGGGGGAGCTTGGGGAGAGGTGGTGGAGTACAGGGGTGGGAGCAGGGGCAGGAGGCAGGGGGGAGGCGGGAGTGAGCAGGGAGGGCAGCAGAGGAAGCAGTGGGGGGGAGGCGGGGAGAGGCGGTGGGAGCGGGGGAGAGTAGGAGGGGAGCAGGGGGGGGTGGAATGGGGGGGGTCATTCAGACATTCAAGTGTTTCAAGTAGTTGGATCCCCTGCAGATCCTTGAACAGTTGACCAGGACTAGATTGGCTCCTCCTTCACCTCCTATCATTTGCTCCCTAACCAGCTGGGCTCTATGAAAGGTTTGGGCTGAAGTCTTGAGCCAGTGGTCATTTGGAGTCAGGGTGACTGCTGGGTGTTGCCGGTCCCCCCTTTATTTGAGGGGAGTGGGGTCCTTACCCAATCTGGTTGCCTGTGATCCAGCCAGTGGTGCACTCGGTGAACGCACATTCCTCCACCGCTCGCCGCAGTTCTTCAGCCGTGGCCAGGCGCGCTCCCTGCTCCATGCACAATCCCCGGGCCGCAGACACGTCCCATTGCGTGGTCCCATTCTTTGGCTGAAGCACAAACATCTTCCCTGGGACAAGAGAAATGCAATAAGACACCACTTTGACCCCCTCAGTCAGGTGACCTTCGCTCTGTCCCCCTCAGTCAGGTGACCTTCGCTCTGACCCCCTCAGTCAGGTGACCTTCGCTCTGTCCCCCTTAGTCAGGTGACCTTCGCTCTGACCCGCTCAGCCAGGTGACCTTCGCTCTGACCCCCTCAGTCAGGTGACCTTCGCTCTGACCCCCTCAGTCAGATGACCTCCACTCTGACCCCTTCAGTCATGTGACCTCCACTCTAACCCTCTCACACCATCCCTGTGTAGCCTTATTACAAATATTTAGCATTATCTGTTGAAATTATTTCACTCTCTCCACCCACCCCCCCTTGGTTCTGTAGGGAGAGATTCTATTTGTGAAAGTGTAAGATGGCATTTAATTTAACAGAAACATCCAATAGATAGAAATTACAACATGGCAACAGGCTGTTCAGCCCAACCAGTCCGTGTTGGTGTTTATCCTCCACACAAGCAATATCCTAATCCCATGTGCCCGCCCTGTTCCCACATCCCTTTATCCCCCTTTCCTTCAACCATCTTTCTATCCTATTCTTAAAT
Source organism: Heptranchias perlo (assembly GCF_035084215.1). Taxonomy (NCBI): domain Eukaryota; kingdom Metazoa; phylum Chordata; class Chondrichthyes; order Hexanchiformes; family Hexanchidae; genus Heptranchias; species Heptranchias perlo. The sequence continues at coordinate 121,671,477 of NC_090327.1, forward strand.
GTTGACATAGTCTCTGCACCAATCTCTAATTCCGATAGTGAATCTACAGTCTCACACCCTCTGTGTAAAAAAGCCTCTCTTGCTCTCACTCCCCAAATCTTAATTTAATCTTGTATCTATGTCCCCTCATTCTAGAATCCTCATCAATTGGACTAATCTAAACATATTGAATAAATAAAGAATCATATTTGCCTTTTGTGATTTTTATTTTGGAATAATAGATATTTTCCATACTTTACATAACATTATGAGTCAGAAGGTTATGGGCTCAAGCCCCACTCCAGAGACTTCAGCACAAAATCTAAGCTGACATCCCAGTGCAGTACTGAGGGAGTGCTGTGCTGTTGGAGGTGCTGTCTTTCAGTTGTGACGTTAAACTAAGGCCCCGTCTGCCCTCTCAGGTAAAATATCCCAAGACACTATTCAAAGAAGAGCAGGGGGAGTTCTCCCTGGTGTCCTGGCCAATATATATCCCTCAACCAACATCATTAAAAACAGATTATCTGGTCATTATCACATTGCTGTTTGGGGGAGCTTGCTGTGCGCAAATTGGCTGCCATCTTTCTCTACATTACTACTTCAAAAGTACTTCATTGGCCGAAAAGCGCTTTGGGGCATCCTGAGGTCATGAAGGCATTGTATAAATGCAAATGTTTCTTTCTATTTCATATTTGCAGTTTTCTGCTTGATTTTTACAAGCTATCTATATATTAAAGTTTGATTTTTATAAATTGAATTTCAAAATAAAATAAAAGCTCAGAACAGGTGGCAAATACACAGTAAATGTAAACCTTTCAGATGATAGAACATGCTAGGGTGTAAAGCAAACCCATTAACGCTCAGCCAGAGAGCAACATCAGGACATGAAGCTTTATGTTCTTCAGTAACCCATTTTGGTCTCAGAAACTTTTTTCAATTTAATGAATACTTGGGACTCCGTACAACATGATTCAGTTCTAATCAGGAAGATTCAGAAATCAATGCCTAGCTTGTACTTAGGTCAAAATCTCCTAGCAAATAAAAAATCAAAAGTTTACATTAAATTATAGCCATTTTATTACAATACAAATTTCTTCAGAAAGGTGGACCTACTCTGTGATAGCAGGGTTAAAAGGGTTAAATTATGAGGACAGGTTGCATAGACTAGGCTTGTATTCCCCTGAATGTAGATTAGGGGTTTTCTAATTGAGTTGTTTAAGATGATTAAAGGATTTGATAGGGTCGATAGAGGGAAATTATTTCCTCTGGTGGGGGAGTCCAAAACAAGGGGGCAGAACCTTAAAATTTGAGTTAGGCCGTTCAGGGGTGATGTCAGGAAGCACTTCTTCACACAAAAAGTTCTTGAGGCTGGAGTTCAATTAAAGATTTCAAAACTGAGATTGATAGATTTTTGTTAGGTAAGGCTATTAAGGGTTACGGAACCAAAGTGGGTAGATGGAGTTAAGATACAGATCAGCCATGATCTGACTGAATGGCGGAACAGGCTCGAGGAGTTGAATGGCCTCGTCCTGTCCCTATGTTCCTAAAAAGCTGTTGAGGCTGGAGGTCAATTGAAAATTTCAAAACTGAGGTTAATAGATTTTTGTTAAAGTAAGGGCATTAAGGGTTATGGAACCAAGGCAGGTAGATGGAGTTGAGATATGGACCAGTTATGATCTAATTGAATGGCAGAACAGGCTCGAGGGGCCGATTGGCCCACTCCTGTTCCTATGATCTAAACTACATTGATGGATCAGGACCTTATTAAATAGCCATAGGCCTTGTAGAGGGTGCAGAGGAAATTTACTAGAATGGTACCAGGGATGAGGGACTTCAGTTATGTGGAGAAAATGGAGAATCGGGTTGTTCTCCTTAGAGCAGAGAAGATTAAGAGGAGATTTAATGGACACATTCAAAATTATGAAGGGTTTTGATAGAGTAGACAGGGAGAAACTATTTCCACTGGCAGGAGGGTCGGTAACCAGAGGACACAGATTTAAGGTAATTGGCAAAAGAACCAGGGGGGAAATTAGGTGTTTTTTTTTACACTGTGCCTTGTTGTGATCTGGAATTCACTGCCTGAAAGGGTGGTGGAAGCAGATTCAATAGTAATTTTCAAAAGGGAATTGGATAAATACTTGAAAATGCAACATTTGCAGGTTCTATATTTCTATCTATCTCTAAAGTAACAGCCAATCTTATTAGACACGATCCTGCAGACAAGCTTCTTAACTTATCATAAAATTACTTTTGTAAACAATTTAGTTTGACACAAATCACACCGAGAAATTACAGTTTCCAATGAATGAGACGGCGCTTGCTGTTTGCAAACTCTCATTATCAGAGGTTCTCTGAGCGGACTGACCGTGTCCTCGGACCTTGACACCGTTGATGAAGAGGAGACAAGCGATCCGGAGCAGGAGGGATTGTGAGTGAGAGCGTGAAGTCATCGCCGGGAGACTGGCACGGTGGAGACCGAGAGAGAACGGTTCGAACCGGGCTGGACAGGGTAGACCGGAGCCCCACACACAACACAACACACAACACACACAGAAGGTGAGAGGAGGCGTCGCTCAAAGAAAGGACCCCAGCCGTTAACACTCCACCGAATCCGCACACACGACAGGCGAGAACAAGCAGGACCGGGTCCCAGGGGGGAAAAACAGCGAGTGCGAGCGGATGAAAAGTTCGGCAGCAGTTTTATCCACACGATATTGTGCAGGAAGTGCAAATATTGGAGCGATGTGAAAACTCACACCCGTCCGTCAATAAACAGGCGAGCGATGGTGTGAAGCTCCGGAGGAAGTGAAGGGAACCCAGCAGATAAAGTCCCAAACCCTGTAGTCCCGTTAGATGACCGACCCCATCTCAGGAATCCCACCCAGTGCTGGGAATCCGAACCTTGATTCCGAGCCTCGTTTGATTTCCGTTTTGTTCACATGTTCTTTTTTTTCTCGCGGTCTCTCGGTTTACGGAATTTCCAAATACCAGGAATCTTTGAAGAAGCTCAGCCTCGGGATTTAGGGAGGTGCAAAGTATCTGTCAGCCCCCAGGGGCTCGGGAGAGCCCCTCCCAACATTTATATCGCACCTTTAACTAGCAAAACGTCCCGAGGCGCCGGGTCCAATATCGTGTCCCTGGGTCTCTATAAACCGAACACCAGCCCCACACTACAGGGAATGGGCACTTTCTGATGGCCGGGGTTTATTTAGTCTCACTTGATTCTGATAAATAAATACACGAAAAAAACATAACGATAAACACGGTTTCACGTGTGTTTATTATGTATTGAAATCCATTATGAAAATACATGGATTTCTGAAATTTTTCCATCGCTATTTGTATTTCTTAATCTCGCTGCAATAAACAGAAATTGTCCGGAAAATGAGCATAAATCACAAACAGATCTTTGTGAAAAGGTTATTTTTTTTAAAAACCGTCTCATTCCGTTTTGAAACGAACTGGAATCTGTATTTGTCGCTTTCTGATATCAGCAGGGAACGAAACAAATAATCAGCCAAACAGAAAGGACCGTGTGTTTTATCTGGTAAATAGGCAACGAAATAACAGGAATCTCCCGTCACAGGGCAGAACTCAGGGGGTTCGGAGGGATTCGGGTTTTTAGGCATCTCCTCACAGACCGTGGACTAACAAATAAATAATCCGGATTTCAGCGCGTTATTAGAAATTACTCGGTCCCACTTTCGGCATCTCATCGCTTATAAACTGAAATCAAAGTTCAGTTTTTCTGCAGTTAGACTCGTCGATAATTTCCCTAATAATAACTCTCAAACGAAATACGCGACCATATTCTTTGAGATCTCTACTTGGACCATAAGTAACGGTTTCTCCGTGTGATGATCGATCACTGATCACAAGATCGGTCACCGTGCGAAATTACCAAGGAGCTGGCTAAAGGCGCCTCTCCCTTTTGTAAAACGTGACCTTTTATGGAAGAAGATTCAGCGATCAGGAGATGTGAGGACACTGGGAGGAGTGAGACTCTTGTTACTTTCTGCAACTAACTCACACGGGTCTCTTCAGAGAACAGCGAATATTCAGAATTTATATTTGATTCCAGACGTCTGCAGTTTGGAACATAGGAACAGGAGGAGGCCATTCAGCCCCTCGAGCCTGTTCTGCCATTCAATGAGATCATGGCTGATCTGTGACCTAACTCCATTTACCCGCCTTGACTCCATATCCCTAAATACCCCTGGCTAGCAAAAGTCTATCCATCTCAGATTTAAAATGATTAATTGAGCTAACACCTACTGCTTTTTGTGGCAGAGAGTTCCACACTTCCACCACCCTTTGTGTGAAGTGTTTCCTAACTTCTCTCCTGAATGGCCTGGCTCTGATTTTAAGGTTATGTCCCCTTGTCCCAGACTCCCCCACCAGCAGAAATAGTTTCTCTCGATCTACCCTATCAATTCCTTTCAAACTCCTGAATACCTCAATCAAACCACCCTGTAACCTTCTATATTCCAGGGAATACAAGCCTAGTTTATGTAATCTCTCCTCATAATCTAACCCTTGGAGCCCTGGTGACATTCTGGTGAATCTGCGCTGCACTCCTTCCAAGGCCTTTCTAAGGTGCGGTGTCCAGAACTGTATACAGTACTCCAGATATGGTCTAACCAGGGCTTTGTATCTGTAGCAAAACTTCCTCCTCTTTGTATTCTAGCCCTCTAGATATAAAGGCTAAAATTCCATTAGCCTTTTTTTATTACTTTTTGTACCTGACCACTACATTTTAGTGATCTGTCTACATGGGCCCCTTCTGCGCTCTTCTGCTGGTCAGTCACAGACTCACAAACTTTCTGTCTGGGGCAGAGTCTGGTCAGAATTATTACTGGTGCAGCCAGCTACAGATTGACTGTCAATAAATGTTTATTTACTGCTTATATCTTCACTATTCTGTAGCACCTTAGAACTGGTGCAGTACCCTGTCAGCAAGCACACGTTCACTCCAGCATGGTACGGGAGGGGGTGGTCTACTGTCGGAGGTGCCAACTTTTGGATGAGACTTTAAACTGAGGCTCCATCTGCTCTCTGAGGTGGACGTAAAAGATCCCATGACACTATTCGAAGAAGAGCATGGGGAGTTCTCCCCAGTGTCCTGGCCAATATTTATCCCTCAACCTACATCACTAAAACCAGATTATCTGGTCATTTATCTCATTGCTGATTGTGGGACCTTGCTGTGCACTAATTGACTGCCTGTTTTCCTACATTACAACAGTGACTACACTTCAAAAGTACTTCATTGGCTGTAAAGCACTTTGGGATTTCTTAAGGACGTGAAAGGCGCTGTATAAATACAAGTCTTTCTTTCTGAATGACCTTGTCCCAAGCTGTTCTACACAGTTCTTCCTGTCAAGCTCCCAGACACTTGCTACCAGCTGCCAACCTTTCTACAGTTGGTCTTTGAGCCAGTCCATAATACCAGTGGTTATTAATTCTACACAATAGGTCAGATCATTTGGCTAAGTGTGACTCTTCCCCAGGTAATAGTGCAAGTGTTGAAATATCAAATTGATAATATCAAATAGTGACCGACAGAAAAAATATACTGGAAGTACACTAGAGGAAAGAAAGGAGGTAATCTGGTAGGAGATGGGTGAATGGATCTGATGACAGGAGCTCTGAATAGCTTCACGGAATACCTCAGGAAACTAGACCCACATTATCAGATTATTGATGCAGTAATAGTGGAGATATGAACTCAGTGGGCAGACACAAAGGGGTGTGGAAGAGCAGAGAAACCGAGGAGTTCAAATACAAAATTCCCTGAAACTGCAACTGCAGGCAAATAAAACCATATAAAGGACAACAGCATTTTGGGGTTTTATAAATAGGGGCATCGAGTACAAGAGTAAAGAAATAATGATAAATTTGTACAAATCATTGTTTAGGCCACAGTTAGAGTACTGTTTTGGGTGACTTATAAAAAGGTGCTTAAAGCCATAGTATACATTGTAGATTCACCATGATGATGCCTGGGGTGGGAAACTATAGTTATGATGAGAGACTTGAGATACTGGGATTATTTCCACTGGACCAGAGAAGGCTAAGAGGAGCTTTTAATAAAGATTTTTAGAATGGGGGTGGGGACTGCTGTTTCTACTGGTTGGGGCGTTCAGTGATGAGGAGTCGTGGATTTAAAATTGTCACTAAGAGAGTGAGAAAAGAGGTTAGGAAAAATACATTTACACAGAGGGTTGTTGAAGTATGGAATGCGTTACCACAGGAAGTGGTTGAGGCAAAGACCATTGCATCTTTTAGTGGAAAATTGGATAAATATTTGAAGCAGAGGAAGATATAAGTATATAGGGAGTGAGCAAGTTAATGGGATTAATTTGGGATTGATACAGGGCTATGAGAATAGAGCAGGGCAGTGAGGTTAGTGTTGGATTGATACAGGGCTATGGGGGAGCGAGCAAGGCAGTGGGGTTCGTGTTGGATTGATGCAGAGCTATAGAGAAGAATGGGGAGGTGGGGAAAGGACTGGGATTAGTATTGGATTTCTCTAGCACTGATACCAGGGACTGAACGGCTTCGTTCTGTGCAGCAAATTTCTATTCTATCAGTTCAGACCAGTCTGAAACTGGTTTCTGCAGTTGGTGTTTCAGCCATTGATAATCTGGGATCCTCTTCCAGTGGTTAATATTGACCTGTTTGGAGAGTAGGGCCGGGAGCATCTGGACTCTGTAAGCATTTAAATCCGGAACATGCCCAAGAACACCCTAAATCCGGGTTTACAGGGCGCTGTAGTTAAACTCCCTGCTGGGTCAAATCCAAGCGGCGTGAGACTTTCAGGTAGAAGTGATGTGAGGCCCTTGGAGTCGAGTCCGTCCGTCCTCGGGAGTTTTACTCTAACTTTAGCGTCGTTGCTAAGTTGCACTACAAATGCGCTCTATCTGAAGTGAGCAAGGTCCCAGGAACCTGGGCAGTGAGACTCAGCAAAGCTCATAAACGATCTCACTTGTACCCCAACCAGCGTCCCTCATCACCTTGTACAACACCAGTACCCTCGGGTCACGGGACAGACTCATTTCAACACATTGTAAAGTAAAAGGATGGAGGTGTTGGGGTGACCAGAGTAGACTGCCCCCAACCCTTGGGGAATATTCATTCCGTGTCTCTCTCATGCTGTCGAGAAGAAAGTGAAAGGCCGAACGGGATGGACCCGAGGTTTAACACCAGACTGGAGGAGCTGGTTTACTGAAACATCGGGGCATCAGGAAGCGTTCCGATTTATCAAAAAATCTAATGAGAAGGATTAAGATAAGCGCCATTAATAACTTCACCCCTTGGTCCTGTAGGTAGGTTATGAATTCGTGGAGAGTATCCGTAATATTTGATTGATATTTTCAATAAATGTAATCCGTTCATCACTTCATGGATATTCTGGGGTTTCTGCTCAATGCGACGCTGTGTTCATATCTCACTGTAGTATAACTTAATACACCCTTACAGGGCGGGGCAGCGCTGCCCAGACACAAACAGTCCAATGTGCCACTCTCTGTTTATCTTTGTCGAATTCTTAACACTTTGAGCCCAATGGTAATTTGACAGCTTGTGGATTGAGTGTTAGAGGAATTGAGAATTTCCCTTGGACTTGGATTCAAATTAATTTACCATATTTAAATAAATGTTTTTAAGGGAGGCCATTCAGCCCCTTCTGCCTGTTCTGCCATTGAATTGGATCATGGCTGATCGGTACCTCAACTCCATTTACCCACCTTTGTTTCATATCCCTTACCCAACAAACATCTATCATCTCAGTCTTGAAAATTTCAATTAACAAAGACACACACACACACAGAAGCATAGAATGATACAGCACAGAAGAAGGTCATTGGGCCCATGGTGCCTTTGAAAGAACTATCCAATTAGTCCCACTCTCCTGCTCTTTCCCCATAGCCCTGCAAATTTTTCCACTTCGAGTATTTATCCAATTTCCTTTCGAAAATTATTATTGAATCTGCTTCCAGCACGCTTTTAGTGCATTCCATTATACAAACACACACATATACACACATCCACACATACACGACCCTCTCCTTCAATCTCCCACTATGCACAGTTGGCAAACTGGTAGCTATACTGCAGCCAGTGAGAAGCTGAAGCAGTGCGAGGGTTCCCCCCCCCCCCCCGGATACTCTCTCACCACTTGGCCTGGCTCAGTGTGCTGTCACTGCGGTGATTTAATTCTTGAGTTATATTTTCCTGGATGAACTGTGAAAAATCTGCCACACAGATGTGTAACTGAGCAACTGTTCTATGAAAAGGGTACGGGTGGGTGACCTTATGGACAGAATATTTGAGCTGAGCTAAACATTCACGGTGGATATTTAATATGACATTATTGATCTGATTGAAAGACTTGTCTCGGCATCTATCTGCTGCATTACTTCTACATGAAGTCATGCTTTGTTCTGGTAACGTTTGATTCAGGAGTTCCTCCGTGTGTTGATCTGAAAAGGCTCATTGCAGTGACACCATCCAGCAGTGAAGAAGCCTGGAGTTACTCCAATCTTCATTTCCCTGAACACAGGCTCAGATCCGACACCCACCCAGTATAGTTCCTGCTCTAGCGGTCCGACACCCACCCAGTATAGTTCCTGCTCTAGCGGTCCGACACCCACCCAGTATAGTTCCTGCTCTAGCGGTCCGACACCCACCCAGTATAGTTCCTGCTCTAGCGGTCCGACACCCACCCAGTATAGTTCCTGCTCTAGCGGTCTGATAGCCACCCAGTATAGTTCCTGCTCTAGCGGTCCGATAGCCACCCAGTATAGTTCCTGTCTCTAGTGGAAGGTGTAGCAGTATTCACGTTTGGGTTAATGTTTAGCACCAGCCAAGCCAATCGACAGGTGTCTCCGGGACTCCAGGTGGCGTTTTCATGCTTTATGATTTGAATAATCTCAGCAGCAGAAAATCAATACTCCGATGGTCAGTATAATACTCCTCAAACAACCAGCTGCCTCGCACTAGTTAACGTGAAAGCGCCATGAAGACAAGTGTGTGAACGGTGCACGGAGGAAACCAGGGGATTCAAGCAGTGGCCACAAGGATTGACGATCTTCTCATTGGTGATCTGTTTAAAAAACAGGATGGACTTTTCAACTCACTATGGTGTTGGGCTGTTTGGGAGTGGTCTGAGAGCTCTGAGTTAGCAACACAAAGGGCCTGGAGGGACATCAGAAAAGAACTACACAAGTTGAAACAAGTTACGACCATACAAAGAGCGTGAGAAAAGCCCATCAGGGTCCACTCAAACCATTAAGCCACCATACACATCACCTTGCCTCGCATACCACCAGTAATGCGTTACTCCCAGTGCAGCCAAATAGAAATCTTCAGGGAATTTCCTCCTGATCAAGCTCCGGGAAACCCATGTTCATTCCTGTCAAATCACAAGACCCAGTTAATTAAACCAACCCCAATATCATTAGGAACATAGGACTGGACAAAACCAGAAAAGGCCATCTCTATTCATCGGGCTGGTCCCAAAGGTCACGGAGTTAATACCCGATATTATCTCTCATAGCCTTCAATAGCACTGTCTTCCAAAAAATATTGATCACTTTCTTGAAATGTAGAACTTCCTCTACTCCCATGGATGAGTTAATCTGCATATTCACCATCCTCTGTGTGAATACGTTTTATCTTAACTCTATTCACCTTTTCTTGCCCAAACTGAATCTATGTCCATTTGTCCTCGAGCTTGTATTAATGTTGAATATCTTTGTGGAATCCAGTTTATCATATCCCTAGTGCCTGTACTTTTTCCTCAAAGCAGGGATGTTGAATCACATCAACTTAGTTGCCCTTCTTTCCACTCCTCTCAAGGCCTGGACGCTCCCCCCACCCTGCCTATGCTTCAGTGCCCAGACTATAAGTAATGCTTAAGGTGGTGGAGGACCACTTTGTCCTTTCCAACTACCTTCCCATCTCAAACCACCCTTTCCATGCCCACCTCTCCCCAAACTCCCTGTTCAAATCCCTTCAAGTCCAGTTTCTGCCCTTCTCTCGTGCAGAGAACACCCTGGCCAAAGTTACAGATGACATCCTCTGTGATTGCTACCATGATGAGTTATCCATTCTTATCCTCCTCGACCTCTCTGTAGAGTTCAACATAGCTGACCATGCCATTCTGCTCCAGCATCTCTCCTCTGTTGTCCAGCTCCATGGGAATGTTCATAGCTGGTTCCACTCCTGCTTGTCCTATCACAGCTAGTGCATCTTCATCAATATCTATTTCAGACCTCATTTCTTATCCATCGCCAAAAATGCCTACTTCCTGCAACATCGTTCGCTTCCACCTACCTCACCCCAACTCCGCCAAAATCCTTATCCATGCTTTTGTCACCTTTAGACTCAATTGCTCCAGATCCCGCCTTACCGGTCTCCCCTCCTCTACAGTCCATAGATATCAACTTGTCCAAACCTCAGTTGCCCATATTCTGACCTACACTAGGTATGGGTTGTCCATCACTCCAGTCTTCACTGTCACCCAACGCATTGAATTTAAAACCCTCATCCTTATCTTCAAATCTCCCCACCCTGTCTCTGCAATATCCTCCCTCACACCCTTTGATCCTCTAACTGGTCTACTGTGCACCCCTCCCCTTCACCTCACCATTATGGTAGCACAGCATTCAGCTACCATAATGCATCTATTGAGAACTCCCTCCCTAAACCCTTCTACCTCTCGCTACCTTAAAACCCATATTCCTCAAACTCTCCCACCATTGCCCAATGTTCATTCCTTTTTATTTTTCCTTCTGTGAAGTCCCTTGGGACATTTTTCTAAATTAAAGGCATTATATAAGTTGAAGTTCTTATTGTTGTATGAATATGCTTTGTATGAAGCCCTATCACAAATAGAATTGCACATATGGTCCAAATTCGTCTGCACTACAAGGATGTGTTTGAATCTGAAAGCTTAAGGCATTTCAATCTCTTTTTTTATTCATTCATGGGATGTGGGCGTCACTGGCAAGGCCAGCATTTATTGCCCATCCCTAATTGCCCTTGACAAGGTGGTGGTGAGCCGCCTTCACCGTGTGGTGAAGGTTCTCCCACAGTGCTGTTAGGTAGGGAGTTTCAGGACTTTGACCCAGCGACAATGAAGGAACGGCGATATATATCCAAGTCGGGATGGTGTGTGACTTGGAGGGGAACACGCAGGTGATGTTCCCATGTGCCTGCTGCCCTTGTCCTTCTAGGCGGTAGAGGTCGTGGGTTTGAGAGGTGCTGTCAAAGAAGACTTGGAGAATTGCTGCAGTGCATCCTGTAGATGGTACACACTGGATGAATCTATGGATGAACAGTGATAGTGTTGGACTGGCACAGATATAATTGAGGAAAGGCGTCATAGAAAGAAGGCTTTAGTGAAAGATATTCCACAACACTTGCTAAGCATGCCATGACAGTACAGAAAAGGCAATGCAGCAACTCATCCTGTTATATTGTCCACTGACATCTCTGGGAAATAATTGGAGGGTCATGACTGCCACTGGGGAAAGGACCTTCCACACAGAAGTCCAGGCCAGAGAGGATATTGTCTTTAATTGAATGGAGCCTCTTGAGGATTTGGGGTGGGCAGTGCAGGTTAGTTGCTTTGTAACAGTATAATGTGGATAAATGTGAAGTTATCCACTTCAATAGGAAAACCAGAAAGGCAGAGTATTATTTAAATGGTGATAGATTGGGGAATGTTGATGTACAAAGGGACCTGGGTGTCCTTGTACACTAGTCACTGAAAGCAAACAGGTGCAGCAAACAGTTCGGAAGGCAAATGGTATGTTGGCCTTCATTGCAAGAGGATTTGAGTTAGGAGCAAGGTTGTCTTACTGCAGTTATACAGGGCTGGTGAGACCACACCTGGAGTATTGTGTGCAGTTTTAGTCTCCTTACCTAAGAAAGGATATACTTGCCATAGAGGGAGTGCAGTGAAGGTTCACCAGACTAATTCCTGGGATGGCAGGAGTGTTGTATGAGGAAAGATTGGGTCGACTCAGCCTGTATTCACTCGAGTTTAGAAGAATGAGAGGGGATCTCATTGAAACATATAAAATTCTGACGGGGCTAGACAGACTGGATGCAGGGAGGATGTTTCCCCTGGCTGGGGGGTCCAGAACGAGGGGTCACAGTCTCAGGATACGGGGTAGGACATTTAGGACTGAGATGAGGAGAAATTTCTTCACTCAGAGGGTGGTGAACCTGTGGAATTCTGTACCACAGAAGGCTGCGGAGGCCAAGTCACTGAATATATTTAAGAAGGAGCTAGATAGATTTCTAGACACAGAAGGCATCAAGGGGTATGGGGAGAGAGCAGGAATATGGTATTGAGATAGAGGATCAGCCATGATCATATTGAATGGCAGAACAGACTTGAAGGGCCAAATGGCCTACTCCTGCTCCTATTTTCTATGTTTCTATCAAACCCCTGCTATTGTCTCCTAATATACAGAACGAGTAACATAAATGATTTTGCCTAAGTAACAACTGTTTAGCAGCTTTTAACATTCAAACCAAACTGAGGACGTACGCTTCACTCTTCACGGAGAAAAGTGGAGAATGAACCCGAGGAGCCTCTTATTGCAGAGTATCCTACATCACAACTGACATAAAAGCTCGGAGCACTGGTGACCTTCACTTCCACTGATAGGGCAATTCTTCAGCTTGATTTGAGAGAGTGGATCGCAAAGAGAGTGGATCATGAACCGAGTGGGAACTTGAGAATTTAAGTATTTAGTCGAGAGAAGTGGTGCTGAGCACCAGGGGAGGAGCCCCATTCACTAAGAACAGAGAGAGTGATATCACAGTGAACAGAAAGGAGGAGAGACCTGGAATAAAAGGACAGGTTAATCGGGGTAAATAAATAGTAAGTAAATTGATAATAATTGAGTATCTAAAGGGAGTTTAGAAAAAAAAGGTTTCTAAATATAATGGATGGGCAGCTGAGACCCATTGCCTGCAATTCCTGCTCAATGTGGGAACTTCAGGACGCCTCATGTGCTCTGGAGGGCCACATGTGCAGGAAATGCCACCAGTTGCTCGAGCGCAAGCTGAGGGTTTCTGAGCTTGAGGGGCAGCTGGAGTCACTGCAGAGCATAAGGGAGGCTGAAGGTTTCCTGGATCGTACGTTCCAGGAGGTGGTCACCCCGCAGCCACAGAGTTCAGGATAGCAAGTGGGTGGTCATCCGAAAGGGTAGGAAGGGGCAGGCAGTGCAGGAATCTTCTGGGTGTGTGGCAGTCTCATACCGGTATTCAGCATTGAATACCAGTGAGGGTGACGACACCTCGAAGGAGTGCAGACCTGAGCATGGCACCATGGGGCAAAGAACTGCACAGGGAGGCACAGTGAAGTGTAGAAATGCAGTATTGATAGGGGATTTGAGAGTCGGGGGACAGACAGTCATTTCTGTAACCGCCGACGTGAGTCCTGCATGGTGTGTTGCCTCCCTGGTGCCAGGACATCATGGAGAGGGTGCAGAACAATCTGCAGAGGGAAGGAGAACAGTCAGATGTTGTGATCCATGTTGGTACCAAGGACACAGGAAAGAAAAGAGATGCGGTCCTGGGGTTAGAGTTTCAGGAAATAGGGAGGAAGTTTAAAAAGCAGGACCTCAAAGGTAGTAATCTCTGGATTACTCCCAGTGCCACGCACTAGTGAGTACAGAAATAGGAAGATAAAGGCAGGTTAATGCGTTGCTAGAGACATGGTGCAGGAGGGTGGGCTTCAGATTTTTGGGGCATTGGGACCAGTTCTGGGGCAGGAGGGACCTGTTCAATACAGACAGGTTGCACCTCAACAGAGCTGGGACCAATGTCCTTATGAGGAAGTTCACTAGTGCAGTGGGGGAGGGTTTATACTAATTTGGCAGGGGGATGGGCACCAGGATGTAGTATTAGAAAGGAGAAACAAGGTGCACAAAGTATTGGGAGAGAGCGATAGCACTAGAGTAATAAATAGTACAGTATTGGGTGGGATCAGATGAAGAGAATACGAGAAAGTCTAAGATAGGTTTAGACTGCATGTGTGTAAATGCAAGAAGTGTGGTAAACAAGGTTGGTGAGCTGCAGGTGCAAATAGCCACATGGGAATATGATGTAGTGGCGATAACGGAGACCTGGCTCAAAAAAGGGCAGGATTGGGTACTAAATATTCCTGGATTCAAGGTGTGCAGGAAAGATAGGGGAGGGAAAAAAAGAGGGGGAGGGGGGGTTGGCAGTATTTATTAAGGAGACTACTGCAGTGCTAGAGGGAATGGATATCCTTGAGGGGCCAAGGACAGAATCTATTTGGTTAGAGTTAAGAAATAATAGAGGCACCATTACACTACTGGATGCATTCTATAGGCCACCAACTAGTTGAAAGGATACAGAGGAGCAAATTTGCAGGAAATTACAGAGAGATGCAAGAACTATAAAGTAGTGATAATGGGGGACTTCAACTATCCTAATATAGACTGGGATAGTAATAGCATAATGGGCAAAGAGAGGGAGGAATTTCTGAAGTGTGTTTAGGAAAATTTTCTTAATCAGTATATTTCTAGCCCAACGAGGAAGGAGGCATTGCTGGGGAATGAATTGGGTCAAGTGGAGCAAGTATCAGTGGGGGAACATTTAGGGAAGAGCGATCATAGTATCATAAGGTTTAGATTAGTTACGGAAAAGGACAAGGAACAATCTAGAGTAAAAATACTTAATTGGAAGCAGGCCAATTTCAGTGGGTCTTCCAATCCTCTTTAGATACGGGGGTGGTGCCACAGCACTGGGGAATTGCAAATGTTACATCCTTGTTCAAAAAAGAGTGTAAGGATAAACCCATCAACTACAGGCCAGTCAGTTTAACTTCAGTGGTGGGGAAGCTTTTAGAAATTATAATTTTGTCCCGGATTAATAGTCACTTGGACAAATATGGATTCATAAAGAAAACCAGCATGCAAAGGCAAATCATGTTTAACTAACTTGATTGAGTTTTTTGATGAGGTAACAGAGGGTAGATGAGGTCAATGCGGTTGTTATAGTGTATATGGACTTTCAAAAGGCATTTGATAAAGGCTTGTCAGCAAAATTGAAGCCCATGGAATAAAAGGGGCAGTTGCAGCATGATACGAAATTGGCTAAGTGACAGGAAACAGAGAGTAATGGTGAACAGTTGTTTTTCGGACTAGAGGAAGGTATACAATGGTGTTCCCCAGGGGTCGGTACTAGGACCACTGTTTTTTTGATATATATTAATGACTTGGACTTGGGTGTACATGGCACAATTTCAAAATGTGTAGATGACACAAAACTTTAAGTGTAGCAAACAGTGAGGAGGATAGTAATAGACTTAAAGAGGACATAGACAGACTGGAGGAATGGGCAGACACATGGCAGATGAAATTTAATAGAGAGAAGTGTGAAGTGACACATTTTTGCAGGAAGAATAAGGAGAGGCAATATAAACTAAATGGTACAATTCTAAAGGGGGTGCAGAACAGAGACCTGGAGGTATATGTGCACAAATCTTTGACGATGGCAGGACAGGTTGAGAAAGAGGTTAAAAAAGCATATGAGATCCTGGGCTTTATACATAGAGGCATAGAGTACAAAAAGCAAGGAAGCTATGTTGAAACTTTAAAAAACACTTATTCAGCCACAACTGAAGTATTGTGTCCAATTCCGGGCACTGCACTTTAGGAAAGATGTGAAGGCCTTAGAGAGGGTGCAGAAAAGATTTACTGGAATGGTTCCAGAGATGAGGGACTTCAGTTACGTGGATAGGCTGGAGAAGCTGGGGTTGTTCTCCTTAGAGCAGAAAAGGTTGAGAAGAGATTTGATAGAAGTGTTCAAAATCATGAAGGGTTTAGATAAAATAAATAAAGAGAAACTGTTCCTTTTGGTGGAAAGGTCGAGAACCAGAAGGCACAGATTTAACATGATTGGCAAAAGAACCAAAAGCGAAATGAGGAAAAACGTTTTTACACAGCGAGTAGTTATGATCTGGAATGCTCTGCCTGAAAGGGTGGTGGAAGCAGATTCAATCATGGCTTTCAAAAAGGAATTGGATAAATACTTGCAGGGCTATGGGGAAAGAGCAGGGGAATGGAACTAACTGGACTGCTCTTACAAAGAGCCAACAGGGGCTCAATGGGCCGAATGGCCTCCTTCTGTGCTGTAACCATTCTCTGATTCTATGATTTCTATGACTTGTCTCTGGAAAATATCTTGGACCAGACAATACAACTTAGTGACCGCTCCCTTCTTCAAGCTGAGCCTCATCACAAGGTTCAGGTAGTTGTACCTGGTGCAGAAGTTTCTTGTCCCGTGGTTGGCATCCAGCTCACAATCCCAAGGCCTCCACACAATCTTCCTGTTGCCTCTTCCTCCATGATATGGTTATCCACAGTTAGTCTTACGCCCATTTTATGTGACTCATAACAACAATAACTTGCATTAATATAGTACGTTTAACGTAGCAGAACATCTGGTGGGTTTTAAGGATTTTCTTAAAGGAGGAGAGGGGTTTAGGGAGAAAATTCCAGAGAATGGGATGTAGGGCGCCAATGGTGAGGCAAAGGGAGAGCGATGCACACGAGGCCAGAGTCAGAGTAACGGAGAGTTTGAGGAGGGTCATCAGACTGGAACAGGTTACATTCCTCTCTTTCTCCACACCCCCCCAATCCCCACAAACTCAAGTTTCCCTCACTGGTCCACTGTTTGCTGTTCAGCACTTTACCCATGGGAGGGATGGACTGATTGCTCATGATAACGATCAGCGTTCCTCGGCTGTTTATCTTTTGTTGCTCTTGACTTCCTGAGAGAGAAAAACTGCCCAAATGGTGAAGGAAGCAGATGGGTCAGCACATCAGGTTGGTAAGAAGTTACAGGAAAGCGATAAATTGTGCTGAGGCTGCGTTAGCAGTATCTGCGTGGCCAATACTAGAAATCTGAGGAAGGAGGTAAAGAATGCTGGAACTCAGAAATAGAACCAGAAAATTTACAGCAGGTCAATCAGCATCTGAAAGGGAAAGAGGGATTAGTGTTTCAGGGGAATCCTTCATCAGAAGAAATGACTTGTGTTGCCAGAAAATCTGTGCGAAGGTCCACAGACCTGTAAGTGAACCATCCTGTGGTCAGATGAATTCGGAAAGGATCTGCTCTGCTCCGATGAGTGTGAATAAGACCAGTGTCTGTTACCATCCCTGAGGTCAGAAGGAAAGCCCCTCATCTTCTAGGATTGCTTGTTATTGGGGAGTTTGATTTCTGTGAAAGTATTATAGATAGACAGGTCCAGGTGGATGTGTCACAGGCCACATGACCCTAACTGGAAATAGGTGGTTTGGATGATTCCAAACAATAATAGCCTAAAACACACATAGGTTGTTGTGAAGGATTTCCTAAAGAAGCAATGAATCAGTGATTTGGAATGGGCCACCCAGTCTGGAGATTTACACTCAGTACTGTGGGATGTTACCATGGTACCTGTAGGCTGAAAGCTAACATTCCTCCAATAACTGTGGCCAGAGACTGAAGATGAGTATAAAGGCGTCCCAAAGTAATCGTGCCAGTCCCAAACTGACTCTGCCCAGAAGATTGCACACCATGTTTCGTGCCAAGGCTCGCAGCACCAAGTATTGACTCTCCAAATAATTTAGGAACAGACTAAATTTTTCTTCAGAATTGTTATGTGTAGACTCATCGGAGAAGACAAATTCATCTTATTAGAAATTTCCCATATAGTAAATTCACACTAACGGAAGCAAGATTTTTTCGCATTGCTTTATATATAACCTCAACTGAAAACATGTGTCTGATATGCTTTTCACTAAAAGCCCCTTGTATTTTCAAACCAAGCAGTTAATATTCCTCTGTTCTCCAGGGAAGTTAGCACTGGGTTCGATTTCAACTTGAAGCTGGGATTAAAATGATCCTGTGTACCGCCCTATTCAGAGATTCCATCACTCATTTCTTACATTTAACTAAAATAAGAAGTGTAGAAGGGAGGATATTTATTTCAAAAGCAGTCAATATTTCATGAGCTTTCTTTGTGTAACAAGCTAACTAAAGTGAGTGGTGACACGGAGGCTGCGCACTGACAGATGCCCCAGTTACACTGCATATTTGGTGCTGGGGCAGTGCGATTTCTTACACTGTATGGCACTAAAATGCTGCTAGTTTTTCTACTGCTATCTTTGGTATAACTCACCAACAAAGGGTTGGATTTTTCATGTTTAAAGTTTAAAAAGATCTCTGGTCTCCTGGCCTCCCATCTTTAAGTTTCGGGATGAGTGAAGTTGGGCAGAATGGTAATTATCCGTAATTATCTTATGATCCTGTAGTGAGTGGAAAGTCATGACAGTTTAATAGAAACATTTTCTTGAAATGGCTTTCATAATTTTTGTGTTACATAAACTGTCATTTCTGAGTTACGGTCATTCCAAAATTACAGGCATCCGTCTCAGTCCAAGGTACCTGGATAACTGAAAGAAGGAGCTTGACTAATATGGAGAGGCTGGATTTAGTTAAGAACCGTGCTATTTTTAACACTGAGGCGCACTCTTGTCACTCACTAGCCCCTTGGCTTCATCAGATGCTGTAGTTTTAGGTTGAGACTCATCGGACTGCCTTTTCACAAGCTGCCTACACATCGAGCTCTGTGAAAAGTCAAATTAGGTCTGCTGACAGCTTCATACCAGCTGCAGACTCTGCTAAGTCTGGCCTGAGAGTCATCACCTCGATATCCTGAATAATGGCAGTGACGCCGCTCACAGGCCCTGGCTGTGTGCGTCTTGCAAATTACAGGATGTCGCGCTGCGCTACAAATCACATTTCTCAGCTAAACCCACAGTTAAAAACTCAAGAATGGTTCCAGTCAGGCTGCCTAAATAAGACTTTTGTGAGAATATGAGAGATCAGGTCAGGGGATTAGGAATAAATACAGGGTCCCAATTCTTCTGACTAAAATCTTACTTATGCAGCCCAATCAGGGGTTTTATTGACATTTTAAACATTAATTTAGCCGGGAATTTAATGTCAGTTCCCTCTAACCGGAAACAGCTTTTTTCCATTCTAGATTGCAAATTCACATCACCCTTTCTCACACACAACATGGCTGATTTGAGCATCGCAGGAATTAATCCTTTCTGGAGCAGGAGAAAGAGTGCGAGACACGATGCAATAGGAGTGTGTCTGTATGTGATCCTGTGCTCCTGAGTGTGTGAAAGTGTTACCTCTAGACTCGAATATTCCAATGCTCTCCTGGCTGGCCTTCCATCTTCCACCCTCCATAAACTTAAGCTCATCCAAAACTCTGCTGCCCGTATCCTAACTCGCATCAAGCCCCGTTCATCCATCACCCCCTGTGCTCGCTGACCTACACTGGCTCCTGGTCCGGCAACACCTCGATTTTAAAATTCTCATCCTTGTTTTCAAATCCCTCCATGGCCTCGCCCATATCCTATCTCTGTAACCTTCTCCATCCCTACAACCCTCATAGATCTTTGCCCTCCTCCAATTCTGGCCTCTTGCACATCCACGATTTTAATCGCTCCACCATTGGTGGTCGTGCCTTCAGCTGCATAGACCCTAAGCTCTGGAATTACCTCTTTAAACCTGTCTGCCTCTCTCTCCTCCTTTGAGACGCTCCTTAAAACCTACCTCTTTGACCAAGCTTTTCGTCACCTGTCCTAATATGTCCTTATGTGGCTTGGTGTCAAATTTTGTTTGATAATCAATCCTGTGAAGTTTTATTACATTAAACGTGCTATATAAATGCAAATTGTTGTTGGGTGTGAATGTGTGCGTCTGAGCCTCTGTCTCTGTCTCTGCACGTGTGTGCGGGTAAAGTTTCAATAAGTCAGAATTGAGTACATAAGCATACACTGCAATAAATAAATCACATCTGGGCACATACACAAAAATATTAAATAAATTAAATCTGGGGAATGTACAAATAAATGAATCAGATCTGGATGTTCCGGATAACCAAATACATCAGACCTGGGCATGTGGAGATACAAATAAAATAAAATAGACCAGCCCTTTCAGACCTCGTTATTTTGTTTCTTTCCTTTGCTGCTTTAAGATGGTGCCCCAGTCTAAAAAACTTTGAATCACTGTAACCATACTATCATCAGCTTAATAAAATACAGGAAGCTCTGCACGCAAAAAGACAGGCTGACATTTTGTGCCTTTTTTCCTCATCTTGAGTGTGACCCTCTGACTCAGTCTGGACTTTTTTCATAACACTTTACCTTGTGTTCACAGATTATATGGCAGTCTCCATCAGCAGGCTGGGTCTCTTATGAGTGAAAATTGCTTCCTTATACATGTGTATGGGTTAGTGAGCCCAGGATTAACAATTAACCCCAAATCACTGGGAAAACCCATCAAATTCTCTCATCCCTTCCTAAAGAAGCAAACAACGCATTGCTAGACCAATGTCTACAGGCTAAAGCTACTTGGTCAGATTTATTTACAGTTTAAATAATAGACAAGCCAAAAGACACACAAAGATACTGGAACAGCACAAAACTTCAAAAACCAATAAGATTTGAATCAGACTTCAAGGGGTTACTATACTCATCTTAGATCAGTCTTTCTAATCGAGTTAGATAACTAACAGGATGGTTGGATGAAATAGTTAAGTTTGTCTCTTGATAATCCTTGAGGATGAGATGTTGGGTGTGATTTTCATACCTGGTGTAGATCGGGCTGATGATGAGGGGAGGATGTGATGAGATGCAGTGATGGGGGAGTGTGACAGAGGGGGTGGGCGAAATTTGCAATCTGGATGGGAGGGGCCAAATCGTTAGCCTGCCCAATCACCATAGTAACAGTTTCAGGCAGGAGAAGATATTTGGCCAATTGAGCCAATCTTATCCACGGTATTCCCTTGGTGCCTTTCTAATGATCCTGAAGCCCAGCGCACACCCAAATGATATGGATGATGTGACGGGTTGGAATTCCTGTCATTGCCCCGCCCACTAGACATCATTCCTGTCAGTTTAACTTTGAGTAGATAGAAGAGGTTTGGCCTCGTCTGGAGGAGCAGATCCCTCTGTGGAAGTGATCCATTTAAAGGAGTTATCTGCAATGGCATGTTCCCAAGATGTGCCCATAATGGTGCTTGTGCCCATTAAATGAGGTAATGATGTGTCCTCCCATTGGCCCTGCAAACTCCGGAGGGTGGGGGCAGGCGGGGGTTAATGCTGGAGGGCACTGATTCACAGGATAACTGGTGTATCAGCTGGGATGGAGATCCGAGGAATCTCGGCTCCATATTTTATTACAAGGATTGGGCTCCAGTCACCTCATTTTGTCAGTTTCTGCTTTTCAGACCACCCAGAAACTCGCAAACTGCTGAAGCAATGGGTGTGTTTTTCAAACCAGTTTTTAATTAGCTGTGTGGCATTTGCATACTCTGTTGAGTCATGAAACACCATGGGATGGTAGAAGGCGAACTAAATGGACCATGGTCTTTTTTCGACTAGCAATTCCTATGTTTCCACATGATGCTGTGTATTCTCTACACATGAAGAATGTGTCAGCTTGACTCCCACCTCAGTCAGAGGGCAATGGGTTTCAGTTTACCGTTTTACGGTGTTACTGAGGGAGTGCGTCATTGTCGTCCTTTAGTTGAGATGTTAAACAAAGGCCTTGTCTGCCTGTTCATAGAATGTTCCAGCATAGAAACAGGCCATCCAGCCCATTAAGTCTGCATCAGTGCTTTTCTCCACATGAGCCAAGTCTAATCCCACTGTCCTCCTTAGTCATCATAACCTTTAATATTCCATTTTTCCAAGCAATTATCCAATTCCCTTTTAAATGAATTTATAGACTGCTTCATAAATGGTTTACGACAAAGAAATCCACATAGTAATCACTTTTATTTCTTTTGCATGTAGAGAAAAAATACTTGAGAAACCAATGGGACTAAAAGCTGATAAATCCCCTAGACCTGATGGCCTTCATCCGAGAGTTCGAAAAGAGGTGGCTGCAGAGATAATAGATGCATTGGTAATGATCTTCCAAAATTCCCTAGATTCTAGAATGGTCCCAGCGGATTGGAAGGTAGCAAATGTAACCCCGCTATACAAGAAAGGAGAGGAGAGAAAACTGGGAACTACAGGCCAGTTAGCCTGACATCAGTTGTCAGTAAAATGCTAGAATTTATTATTAAGGAAGTAGTAACAGGGCATTTAGAAAATCATAATATGATTAGGCAGAGTCAACATGGTTTTATGAAAGGGAAATCGTGTTTGACACACCTATTAGAGTTTTTTGAGGATGTAACTAGCAGGGTAGATAAAGGGGAACCAGTGGATGTAGTATATTTGGATTTTGAAAAGGCATTCGATAAGTTGCCACATAAAAGGTTGTTACACAAGATTAGGGCTCATGGGGTTGGGGGTAATATATTAGCATGGATAGAGGATTGGTTAAAGGACAGAAAAGAGAGTAGGGATAAACAGGTCATTTTCAGGCTGGCAGGCTGTAACTAGTGGGGTGACGCAAGGATCGGTGCTTGGGCCTCAGCTATTTACAATATATATAATGACTTGGATGAAGGGACCTAGTGTAATGTATCCAAGTTTGCTGACAATACAAAGCTAGATGGGAAAGTAAGCTGTGAGGAGGACACAAAGAGTCTGCAAAGGGATATAGACAGGTTAAGTGAGTGGGCAAGAAAGTGGCAGATGGAGTATAACGTGGGGAAATGTGAGGTTATTCACTTTGGTAGGAAGAATAGAAAAACAGAATATTTTTTAAATGGTGAGAAACTATTAAATGTTGGTGTTTAGAGAGACTTGGGTGTCCTCGTACAAGAAACACAAAAAGTTAGCATGCACGTACAACAAGCAATTAGGAAAGTAAATGGAATGTTGCCCTTTATTGCAAAGGGGTTGGAGTACAAAGTAAAGATTGTACATTTGTACAGGGCTTTGGTGAGACCTCACCTGGAGTACTGTGTAGAGTTTTGGTCTCCTTATCTAAGGAAGGATATACTTGCCTTAGAGGCGGTGCAGCGAAGGTTCACAAGATTAATTCCTGGGATGAGAGGGTTGTCCTATGAGGTGAGGTTGAGTAGTATGGGCCTATACTCTGGAGTTTAGAAGAATGAGAGGTGATCTAATTGAAACATATAAGATTATGAGGGGGCTTTACAGGTAGATGCTGAGAGGTTGTTTCCCATGGCTGGAGAGTCTAGAATTAGGGGACATAGTCACAGGATAAGGGTTTGGCCATTTAAGACTGAGATGAGGAGGAATTTCTTCACGCAGAGGGTTGTGAATCTTTGGAATTTTCTACTCCAGAGGGCTGTGGATGCTCAGTCATTGAATATATTCAAGGCTGAGATAGACAGATTTCTGGACTCTAGGGGAATCAAGGGATATGGGGATTGGGCAGGAAAGTGGAGTTGAAGTCGAAGATCAGCCATGATCTGATGGAATGGCAGAGCAGGCTCGAGGGGCCATGTGGCCAACTCCTGCTCCTATTTCTTATGTTCTCATGTTCTTATGTGGTGCTGCCACCTTTAATGACCTGTGTATTTGCACACCACGGTGCCTCACCTCCTCTACTCCATTTATAAACTTACCATGTGAGATATATTTCCTTTCCTTATTTTCATTTCCAAAGTGGTTTACTTCACATTTTTGTACATTGAACTGTATTGCTAGAGGATTTGTTCTTATTTATAATTTACCCCTCAAATCAATAAGGTTCTCATACATTGAAAATCAGGAGTCGCAGATTTATTAAGTCTCCTGTACAAGAAATAGAACTTAAACATACACTTAACAGACAGGACTTACAATGGAAACTGCTGATTTAGATGAGGGACTTAAACGCGTCACAGTTCCGAACTCAGTACACAGGTTGATCCTATCTTAACAAATCCTAGGTATCTGTTCCAACGCCCACTTTTTATAACTTCTTCTTATCCCTTCTACATGATAATCCACATGTTTCTGAATTATATGACTATACAAAAGTTAAGTTACAACACCATAGAAGGTCAATTTTAATGACTTCTTCCTCATCAATAATTTAAGTTTCCCTTTCCTAACGAGTTATCTTTCCGTAGACCAATACAACTCCCTTACGTTATTATCTGATCGGTAGTTTCACTTTTGTTACATATAATTGCTATTCCATCATGTGAAACTTTTAATTAGAAGTATTCGATCCAGTACCATTCAGTACTATTAAATCCCCTGCTTCTACAGAAACCTCAATTAAAAAGGATGTTGTATACCCAGATGTTTTCCTTTGCAGAACTAACTGTTTTTCCTGCACTTGTTATCAACTGATTAACGTTCTCTGAAATATATGAATCAGTATACACTGGCGTGTCCTTTAATTAGGTTTACTGAATTGACTAAATTGACCATTACTTTAAGGTCAGTTCAGTGATCACTGCATCTAAATTGACTTATATTTCCCCGCTCAACAGGCAAAAGCTAAAGGTTAATATTACAACAATAAAGAGAAATCAATAGTAGTATAACATTAGTAGATCAGGACAGTCTGAGTAACTCTTTCCTTACAGTATCTGCCAGCTATTTGCCCATCCTGTTCATCTATCTAGATCCTTGTCACAATTTGGTGTCACCAGTAAATTTCAATATTGTTCCCTCAGGTCCTATGTTCAAATCCCACCATGGCAAGTTGTGAATTGAATTCAATAAATCTGGTCATTTGTGGGACTGGAAAACATAACCATGAAAACAGTTGGATGTTGTTAAAACTCAACTGGTTCACTAATGTTCTTCAAAGAAGGGAACCTGCCGTCCCTACCTGGTGTGGCCTAAATGTGACTCGGGTCCCACACTGCACGGTTGACTCTTGATGCCCTCAGCGTCACTCGGGATGGGCAATAAATACTGCCCACATCCCAAAATCAAATCTAAAAAATGTTAACTGGTTATTCATCTCATCGCTGTTTCTGAGGCATTGCTGGCACAGAATGGTTGCTCCCTTGCCTCCGATAGAGCAGAATCTTTATGTACATTTACCACTCTACTGTTTTATTTATAACATCATATATAAAGGCATAAGTGATCCGATTACTTCTATCGACACAAGGTAAGATAGGTAGATTTCGTAAAGAAAATAACATTTTAGGATACAGTATAGGAATAAATTGATTCATGACATGCGGTAAGTGTAACGTGCTTGGGACAAACAAGTGACTTTGGGCCTGTGGTTCCAGAAGCTCTCCACCTCTGGGGGTTTTCCTCTCCTCATGTCTGGGTCTATTGTAGACTAATTGATAGAGATTGATTGCTATGATTAGTCAACAACTCCATTGTCATTGTATTATGTGACTACCAGGATGGTAGAAGATGAACTGGATGGACCTTAGTCTTTTTTCATCTCACAATTCCTATGTTCCTAAGTCCTAGTTAATAAAGGGCTGATTTTTCTGTTACTTGTGCCAGGGAACACTTATTCCCCAGGCGCAAAGCACAAGTAAAAGGGGCTGACTCCGGTGATACTGGGTCCCGCTCTTTTTCTATTACCTCAGGATTTGCAGGGCTTCCTGTGAGGCGGGTGTGAACTAATGTCCATGTAAATTAGGCAGGAGGATGATCCCTGCCCTTCCCACTTCACTGTCCTCCAGTATTCCTGGAGGGGTCTGCCCAGTGAGAGCTGCCCAGAAGTGTGTCTCGGACCGTGTGCCTTGCTCCTCTCTGCCTCTCTGATCAGAGGATGGGGAAGGGGCAGGCAGCAACCACAAGATCCTTATAAGTGAGCCCATTGTTTGTATTTTCACAGAGGGTCAGTGCAGTGATGGCTCTCTGCTGGTTGTGTTTGGGGAGCCCCAATCCCTTAGCCAGGCCTCCCTCACCAGTGGACTTTCTCATCTTCTGCTTCCAAGTTCTAGGCCCTGTCAGGAAGGGCCACCTGAGCCTTTCAAAAGACCTGCTCCCACCACATTCAGCTGGGTTCAGGCCTTGGGTGTCAGGCTCAGGGCCCCTCGGGAAAATCGGCCCTGCAATCTACAAAGAAAATCATTCCAATGGAACCAAGGGTACCCTCATACTGAGACTGGCAGCTGGTCAGGTCCCTGTGTCTGTCTGTGTGTGTGTCCTCTGCATATGCATGTGTGTGTGTATATGTTTGTGTTTGTACCTGTGTCTGGTTCTGTGTATGTGCGCGCGCCTGTATGTATGTGTGTTTGTACCTGTGTGTATGTGTGTTTGCATGTGTGTGTGTGTGTATCTGTGTGTGTGTATATCTATCTATCTGTGTGTGTGTATCTATGTGTATCTGTGTGCGTGCGTGTATCTGTGTGTGCCTGGTTCTGTTAGTGAGTTTGAGTGAGTGAGGGGATGTCCATTGAAGATTGATAAACATGTGGTGCCATCTAGTGGCAACAGCATCATTTCCAGAATCCAGCTCAGATCTGACCTTATGATTCCAGCTTCTCTACTAGAAATGCATCGAATTCTGAGAGAGCTCGCCTCACTTCGCTGACCCTTTCTAAAGTGACTGAATGCTCAGAGACCCTGCCCAAGGTCTTGGTCATAACAGCTCTGAACTGCACTCATTGCCACAACTGTTGATCGCAACTAATCATTTTTTAATCTGGGGGAAGGAAATGAGTAATGTCTACAGGACAAATTAGAGGGATAGTGACTCTTAGTTTGCAACATACTTTTCCAATAATCACCTTCTCTCAGTTTAAAAGGAATGTTTGATCAGAACCGTGTGATATCACTTGGATTAAACTGATAGACCCCACTGCTCGACACAGCGTTTCGGTGTCACACGAGGGAGAAATGATATTCAGTTTATACTATCATTCAATGATTGTTTGAAGTCACAATTTAAATGTTGGTTTGAACACAATTTTCACTGCTCTGGGAGGATTTCACTCGGAGAGCTGCTGATTTGCAGTAAGTGGAATTGTGGTCGCAGACGGCAGTTAGTTGTTGGCTGGTGAATCCAACATCAGTCTCTGTGCAGTGGGTTTCCATTACCCCAGGGGTGAATGGCAGTTACCGAATTACCCCCACCTCCCGCTGAAGTCTGGTGTTTCTAGCGGGTGGGACAATGTTGCAGCCGTGAGTTCACACCTGGAACTTCCCGCACGGTCAGTTACCGACCTCAGCCACACCCCTGGGGGGAGGTCCAGCAAGGAAAACCCACTTAGTACACTACCTAACAGCCAATCATAGAGCAGCGCTGGGAGCCGGTTACCTGCTCACCTATTGGGTGAGAATGGGGTATCAGGCTGGGAGACATGAAGAGGGGGAAAATTAATGATATAAATGTTTGTTTAGCTCCTCCAGTGACAGCTGGTGTAGCAGCACCCCTGACTTTGAGAGGGGGAAATTAACCAGGTCCCAGTACTGGTCATCGTGCTGGAAAACACATGTGTGAGAACATCAAGTGAGGATGGAATGGGCTGAGGTGTGTAACCACCTCAGGATGACAAATTTCCTTTATGATTAATGGATTCAAGAGGGCAGATAGAGAGAAACTATTTCCTGTGGTGGGGGAGTCCAGAACTAGGGGGAATAACCTTAAAATTAGAGCTAGGCCGTTCAGGGTTGAGGTCAGGAAGCACTTCTTCACAAAGAGGGGTGTGGAAATCTGGAATTCCACCCCCCCCCCCCAAAAAAAAGCTGTCGAGGCTGAGGGGGGGGGGAGGTCACTTGAAAAATTCAAAACTGAGATTGATAGATTTTTGCTAGGCAAGGGTATTAAGAGTTACAGAACCAAGGTTGGTAAATGGAGTTGAGATACAGATCAGCCATGATCTAGATCAATGGCAGAACAGACTCGAGGGATTGAATGGCCTCCTGCTGTCCCTATGTAAGTTGGGTGAGCTGGAGGCTGCCAGCAGTAGATCCTTCCCCAGTGTGGTTCAGTGGCCTCAGGGGAAGAGGGGAGGAAATGATTGGTATAAAACGCAATACAGTGAATACTCAAATGAACCGGTACGCTGGCACTAGCATTTCTCCCAATCAAGTCTAATTTTGGTTGGCTCCTGCGTTTATAATTTCAGGAAGTGACCGAGCAGTTAGCATACATTTAGAGGAGGTAATAACACTTTAATCAAAGTAGCTCATGAACCAAATCGCTTAATAATCTCTACATTCCTCAACCACATCATTTGAAAATAAAGGCATGTTTCTAACAGTATCTGTGAGAAAACCCCAATCTATATATTACATAATTATATTGGTCTGCAGCCTCCCTTGCTACGTATGAACGTGTTCAGAAAGTGATGGCGCTCCTGCAAGACTGAGGCATCAAGGAACAATTTAAAATTAATTTTAATATGCATGCGGAAATACCTCTCCTCATCACCCCCAGACATTTCTCGGAGCTGATCAGAATATCAATCTCCTCTCAAACAAATAATGTAAAATTTAAAAATCCAGCTTTACACTGTTGTTTTTCGATAAAATCACAGTAATGGAGAGAATACATTCCCCATATGTGGGAAACACGTTTTATTTTGATGGGTTCATTGATGGACATTGAATCCCACCAGGATTCCCGCAAGTGTTGCTTCAAGGAGCATAAAAGCCAGGACCCAAACGAGTATAACTGGAACCAAATATAAAACTATACGAGGAATGTGTCATTTTGGGATATCGATAATGGTGAAAAATCAATTGGTGAATTGGGGCTACTTGGACTGTGAGTTAAAGCGCAGTTTGTAGGTTCCCGTTTATCCCAGAGGTATGGACAGAAATCTTTCTCTTTACCAATTACTATGATTGTGAGTGGTGCCAAACCAGTTGTCAGTGGATATGAATTAATAACACAAAACAGCCTCACATTTGGCACTATTTGGAATTTAGTTAGTGATAAAGTTATGCGCAGTATATATTCCTCTTTTGGAAGTTTTAGGTTCACCCATTTCTCTGTGAGCAGCGCCAGTCCAAGTAACGCAGGCTATGTTTGGATTTCCTCCAGTTAGACCTGTGCCTCAAGAATTCAAAAATGTCACCAGGCAAAAACTAACCTTTCGGCACATACTGGCACTAATGACCAATTCACATTCTCAGGCAGCTATTGGGCTAATTGATTGATAGAAATTAGAACGCTTGCAAACCTCAGTTTTCTGCCTGTGATCATCTTTCTTGATGGATTCCATGACAAGCAGAACGGCATTCTTTAGACTACAGGAAAGTCCAGTCACTATTTTGAGTTTAAGTTGCCTGAATAAGGATTGTTTTTGCAGCAATGAAACACAAAGGAATTGGAAGAAGTATCGAGACTCAGAGATAGAGAGCAACTGTAAATCTTACTGCCTTTATTGTGGACTGTAAGCACTGATTTGAATGTGAAAAGTTTAGTCAAAAAGAGGCCTCAGAAACTACAGTCATAGAGTCATAGAGTTATACAGCACGGATAGAGGCCCTTCGGCCCATCGTGTCCGCACCGGCCATCAAGCCCTGTCTAATCCCATATTCCAGCATTTGGTCCGTAGCCTTGTATGCTATGGCATTTCAAGTGCTCATCCAAATGCTTCTTGAATGTTGTGAGGGTTCCTGCCTCCACAACCCTTTCAGGCAGTGAGTTCCAGACTCCAACCACCCTCTCGGTGAAAAAGTTCTTTCTCAAATCCCCTCTAAACCTCCCGCCTTTTACCTTGAATCTATGTCCCCTTGTTATAGAACCCTCAACGAAGGGAAAAAGCTCCTTAGTATCTATCCTATCTGTGCCCCTCATAATTTTGTACACCTCAATCATGTCCCCCCTCAGCCTCCTCTGCTCCAAGGAAAACAAACCCAATCTTCCCAGTCTCTCTTCATAGCTGAAGCGCTCCAGCCCTGGTAACATCCTGGTGAATCTCCTCTGCACCCTCTCCAAAGCGATCACATCCTTCCTGTAGTGTGGCGACCAGAACTGCACACAGTACTCCAGCTGTGGCCTAACCAGTGTTTTATACAGCTCCATCATAACCTCCTTGCCCTTATATTCTATGCCTCGGCTAATAAAGGCAAGTATCCCATATGCCTTCTTTACCACCTTATCTACCTGTTCCGCCGCCTTCAGGGATCTGTGAACTTGCACACTAAGATCCCTCTGACCCTCTGTCTTGCCTCGGGTCCTCCCATTCATTGTGTATTCCCTTGCCTTGTTAGTCCCTCCAAAGTGCATCACCTCGCACTTTTCCGGGTTAAATTCCATTTGCCACTGTTCCGCCCATCTGACCAACCCATCTATATCGTCCTGCAGACTGAGGCTATCCTCCTCGCTATTTACCACCCTACCAATTTTTGTATCATCAGCGAACTTACTGATCATACCTTTTACATTCATATCCAAGTCATTAATGTAGACCACAAACAGCAAGGGACCCAGCACCCAGTCCTACATTTACTCCAATTACATTGAGCATGCTCGCCATGGCAGTTCAGGAAAACAAACGGAGCAATAACGGATCTGCGGCATATTTCCAGCACTTACTGTTTTTATTGTAAATTCTCAGCACGGACACCCTTTTAACTGAGGCCAGCAGAGTGACCGCGGGTGAGGGGGTACAGCCTGGGTGAGCTTGGAATATGTCAACAATATTTCTTACAGGTTGGATTTTAAACTTCCAAAATACCTTGACGGAGGAATATTTTATACTGAAAGTATTCCTCCACCGTTCATATTTTCCTTTAAGGTCCCTGGGTCACAAATGAAATTAATCTGGACCACCGTTAACATAGACCCATAGTTGCCAACCATCTGCTTTTGGTCTATTCTGCACAATTAGGGCTAGAAAGTTGCTACCCACGAATGCCCAGTACATATTGGTCGTCCCATGTGTACACCTGGTGTGGGGAAGTGACAATTGGTCCAGCTGTTTCTAGTGGCAGTACAATTAAGGCAATCAGCCACAAACAAACCTCGAACCAGCTCCAGAAAGCCACGTGTAAGTTCGGCAGTGGGTGAGTTAGAGCCATGTCATTTCCTGTACAGTTGTATTTCACCAGCCCGGCAACAGGGTTGTTCCAAACCCCAGATTAGTCGAGTGTTGGACACACAAACATGAAGACCTGTTTCGTTATCATTGTGGTGATCTCTTTCCTAAGTCAGTGTTAATGTCCATCTGATTATTCCCCCCCTGTATTATTGTTGATGGCACCATAAAAGTAACAATGATTTTGTATCCTTTTCACCAGATGGATGTGTCGCTAGATCCTTGATTCAGTTGGTCTCGGTCAGCACTAAATTGACAAAAACGGCAAGATTTACTTGTAAGGGTGACGGACTTTCATTGGATCGCGTGACTATTCACTGGTACAGACAGTCTGCAAATAACGGGCTGCAGCACATACTATATTTTAAGTTCGCAACTGATACTAAAAATGATGACGGTTTTCACACTCGATTTTCAGCTAACAAAGTGGCTGCAGACAACTCCTGCAATCTGTTTGTAACGTCTGTCGAGGAGGCTGACACTGGGCTGTATTACTGTGCGTATTGGTTTCCACGGTGATGGAGAGCTGGAGGAAACCTGCACAAATACACAGAACTGTACCTTCCTTTTGTTCAAGCTGTTAACACACAAACCACAAGTGCAACGTTTTGAGATTTCCATTGCTGATAATTAAGCTACATATTTCTTCCCTTGTCAATCAAAGAAGCAAATGTATTGCCTGGATGAGTGCAGCTCCAACAACACTCAAGAAGCTCGACACCATCCAGGACAAAGCAGCCCGCTTGATTGGCACCCCATCCACCACCCTAAATATTCACTCCCTTCACCACCGGCACACCGTGGCTGCAGTGTGTACCATCCACAGGATGCACTGCAGCAACTCACCAAGGCTTCTTCAACAGCACCTCCCAAACCTGCGACCTCTACCACCTAGAAGGACAAGGGCAGCAGGTGCTTGGGAACAACACCACCTGCACGTTCCCCTCCAAGTCATACACCATCCCGACTTGGAAATATATCGCCGTTCCTTCATCGTCGCTGCGTCAAAATCCTGGAACTCCCTACCTAACAGAACTGTGGGAGAACCTTCACCACACGGACTGCAGCGGTTCAAGGCGGCTGCTCATCACCACCTTCTCAAGGGCAATTAGGGATGGGCAATAAATGCTGGCCTTGCCAGCAACGCCCACATCCCATGAACAAATAAAAAAAAAGCAAATGTATGGAACATAAACCCGGCATTTCTTACTGCTTCACATCCTGAAGAATCATTTACCAAATAGAGATGATTAAGAGTCTCAGATATTTGGGTCACTTCTTCTGGCTAAGAGGAACTCATAGCTGGAAGGGAAATGATGCAGTCATGGGTTGGAAATCTTCTGAAGGTGAAGATCTGAAAACCAAGAAACCTATGATCAAGCTGATGGAGATGTTAACTGAGCAGCTACATCTCTAAGGATGCATATTACAAATTTGGATCTGCCATAGATACCTCTTCTGGTTTAGTGGCATTAGTCAGGTGTGTTATTGGACCCTATTTGTAAGAATAGGTTTACCAGGTAAAATAGACATAGTAAGCTTTTCTCAATATAAAATATATATCCACATATTAAAGGCTCATTCTGCAATGGCTGTACAAGATCTGACCTGGAATATGAGAGCTCATTAACCATCCATAACAAGAAATAAGAAATATAGTAAATCAGCCAAGGAGACTGAAGGGGAGTAACCTGGTATGAATGGAGAGGTGGGGGTGTTGTCATAGAATCATAGAATGGTTATAGCACAAAAGGAGGCCATTAGGCCCACCGAGCCCTTGCTACCTCTTTGTAAGAGCAATCCAGTTAGTCCCATTCCCCTGCTCTTTCCCCTTAGCCCTGCAAATTTTTTCCCTTCAAGTATTTATCCAATTCCTTTTTGACAGCCATGACTGAATCTACTTCCACCACCCTTTCAGACAGCGCATTCCAGATCATAATTACTTGCTGCATAAAAAAGTTTTTCCTCATATCGCCTTTGGTTCTTTTGCCAATCACCTTAAATCTGTGTCCTCTGGTTCTCATCCCTTCTACCAATGGATACAGTTTCACTTTATTTAATATTACCTAACCCCTTCATGATTTTGAACACTTCTATCAAATCTCCTCCTAACCTCTCTGCTCTAAGAAGAATAACCCCAGCTTCTCCAGTCTATCCGCGTAACTGGTTCCAGGGATGAAGGACTTCATTCTAGTAAATCTTTTCTGCACCCTCCCTAAGGCCTTCACATCATTCCTAAAGTGCGGTGCCCAGAATTGGACACCATACTCCATTTGTGGCTGAACCAGTGTTTTATAAAGGTTCATCATAACTTCCTTGCTTTTGTACTCTATGCCTCTATTTATAAATTGTAAACAATTTTACAACACCAAGTTATAGTCCAACAAATTTATTTTAAATTCCACAAGCTTTCGGAGGCTTCCTCCTTCCTCAGGTGAACACTATTTATAAAGCCCAGGATCCCATATGCTTTTTTAAATGCTTTCTCAACCTGTCCAGCCATCTTCAAAGATTTGTGCACATATACCCCCAGATCTCTGTTCCTGCACCCTCTTTAGAATTGTACCATTTAGTTTATATTGCCTCTCCTCGTTCGTCCAGTTAAAATGTATCACTGCGCGCTTTTCTGCATTAAATTTCATCTGCCATGCCTGCCTGTATCCTCTTTGAGTCTATCACTATCCTCCTAACTGTTTATTACACTTCCAAGTTTTGTATGATCTGCAAATTTTGAAATTGTGCCCTGTACACCCAAGTCCAAGTCATTAATATATATCAAGAAAAAAAGTGGTCCTAGTACTGACCCCTGGGAACACCACTGTACACCATCCTCCAGTCTGAAAACAACCATTCACCACTACTCTCACTTAGCCAATTTTGTTTCCATGCTGCCACTGCCCCTTTTATTCCATGGGCTTTTGAAAGTCCACATACATAACATCAACTGCATTGCCCTTATCGACCCTCTCTGTTACCTCATCAAAAGAAAATCAAGTTAGTTAAACACAATTTGCCTTTTCAAGTGACTATTAATTTTGTACTGGATTATCATTTCTATGAGCTTCCCCACCACTGAGGTTCAACTGACTGGTCTTTAGTTGGCTCATTTATCCTTACACCCTTTTTTGAACAAGGATTTTTAAAAAATTTGTTCATGGGATGTGGGCATCACTGGCAAGGCTGGCATTTATTGCCCATCCCTAATTGCCTTTGAGAAGGTGGTGATGAGCCGCCTTCCTGAACCGCTGCAGTCCGTGTGGTGAAGGTTCTCCCACAGTGCTGTTAGGAAGGGAGTTCCAGGATTTTTACCCAGCGACGATGAAGGAGCAGCGATATATTTCCAAGTTGGAATGGTGTGTGACTTGGAGGGGAACGTGCAGGTGGTGTTGTTCCCATGTTCTGCACACTCTTCGTGAGGTCCTTTACGTTGGCACAAGGGAGGCAACACACCATGCAGGACTCACGTTGGCAGTCACAGAAATGCCTGTCTGTCCCCCTAAATATCGAATCCTCTATGAATACTGCATTTCTACACTTCATTGTGTCCTCTGTGGAGTCCTTTGCCCCATGGTGCCATGCTCAGGTCTGCACTCCTTTTAGGTGTTGTCACCCTCACTGATATTCAGTGCCGAATGCTGGTTTGAGAGTGCCACACACGCAGAAGATTCCTGCTCTGCCTGCCTCTTCCTACCCTTA
The DNA here is from genome assembly GCF_035084215.1 of Heptranchias perlo. Taxonomy (NCBI): domain Eukaryota; kingdom Metazoa; phylum Chordata; class Chondrichthyes; order Hexanchiformes; family Hexanchidae; genus Heptranchias; species Heptranchias perlo. The sequence continues at coordinate 121,706,107 of NC_090327.1, forward strand.
TGGATGGTCACCCACTTGCTATCCTGAACCCTCTGTGGCTGCAGGGTGACCATCTCCTGGAACGTACGATCCAGGAAACCTTCAGCCTCCCTTATGCTCTGCAGTGACTCCAGCCGCCTCCCAACCTCAGAAACCCTCGGCTTGAGTTCGAGCAACTGGAGGCATTGCATGCCCATGTGGCCCTCCAGGGCACGAGGCATCCTGAAGTTCCCACATGGCGCAGGAATTGAGGGCAATGGGTCTCAGCTGCCCATCCATTATATTTAGAGGCCTTTTTTTCTAAAGTCCTTTTAGACACTCGATTATTATTAATTTACTTACAGTTCACTTACCCCAATTAACCTGCCCTTTTATTCCGGGTCTCAGAGCTCCTCCTCTGTTCACTGTGTTGTCACTCTCTCTGTTCTTAGTGAATGGGGCTCCTCCCCGGTGCTCAGCACCACTTCTCTCCACTCTGCTCCCACTTTTTGTACTGATACCTGGGGCTCCTCCCCGGTGCTCAGCACCACTTCTCTCCACTCTGCTCCCACTTTTTGTACTGATACCTGGGGCTCCTCCCCGGTGCTCAGCACCACTTCTCTCCACTCTGCTCCCACTTTTTGTACTGATACCTGGGGCTCCTCCCCGGTGCTCAGCACCACTTCTCTCAATTCCACTCCCACTTCTTGTACTGATACCTGGGGCTCCTCCCCTGGTGCTCAGAGCCACTTCTCTCGACTAAATTATCTATTTATTTATAAATAATTACATTTTAGTGTGTATCATTTTGCTTTTTTAGTTTAAATTTAGCACATCCTTCCCCCTCTATATCTAATTCCCACTCTCACCAAATTCTCAAGTTCCCACTTTGTTCATGATCCACTCTGTGTATCAGCAGATAACCTTCTACTTTATACACCTTTTGAATACTGCAGTTCAATCAGCTTCCAGCTCACAGTAATTACCCTCTAGTCAGGCAATCACTTATAGCTGATTGACTGTTAACTGCCACTGACTTGCAGTTTCTGTTAACCAACTTGCAGTTTCTTTTAAAGTTTTAAAGTTCTAAGTTCAATTTTAACTAAATTTTAATTTCAATTCACCCACTACTTTACCAGAGTCCCACTCTCACTAAATTCTCAAGTTCCCACTCGGTTCCTGATCGACTCTGTTCACGATGCCCACTCTGTGCTTCAGTCCTCTGGATGTACTGGGAAGAGATAAGATTTTGAAGGCTACAGAGAACAATAATGAGCACTCGTGTGTGGAATGTTCAGAGTGTAATAAACCCAAGACATTAATGGGCATACACAACAAATGATAGCAGGTAGCATTACCACTAAACACTCTCATGAATCAACAGCATACACAGGATGTAATGACATATTGTAGCCACATTTGTCCTATGTAGTTAACCCTATAAAAAGATACAGCAGACAAGCAGTCAAGATGACATGCTTGCGACCTCCTGATGTGTCCTTTGTTTGTGAGCTATAATCAGTACCCATCTCATATGCACTGCACGTAAGGGGTTGTGTTTTATTATCTAATTGAGATAGTTTAATAAAGAGTATAAACCAGTGTTTCCGAGTCCTTGAACTTATATTAGAGTTAAAGTTAGAGTTGTATTAGAGTATGACAATTTGGTGGGAAGAATAAGGAAGCCACATACTCCTTGGAAAATAAGTCTAAATGGGATACAGGAGCAAAGGGGTATAGGAATACAAATCACTAAAGGGTAACGCAAACAGAGTGGATCAGGAACCAAGTGGGAACTTGAGAATTCAGTGAGAGTGGGACTCTGGTAAAGTAGTGGGTGAATTGAAATTAAAATTTAGTTTAAAGTTGAACTTAGAACTTTAAAACTTTAAAAGAAACTGCAAGTTAGTTAACGGTTAACAGAAACTGCAAGTCAGTGGCAGTTAACTGTTAACAGTCAATCAGCTCTATAAAAGGAGTATAGAAACACAAATCGCTAAAAGTAATTAAAATCGCAGCCTAATAAGGCCATAAAAAAGCAAATGGAGCACTGGGGTTCGTTTCTAAAAGGGATAGAATTGAAAAGCAGAGAAGTTACGTTAACCTTGTATAGAATCTTGGTTAGACCACACTTGGAGTACTGTGAACAGTTCTGGTCTCCAGGAGCAGCAATAGGGGGAGGACAGCACTGAAGGCATTCCTCATGTCCAAATCCCTCCATGGGCTCACCCCTCCCTATCTCTGTGACTTCCTCCACCCCTACAACCCTCAGTGAACTCTGTATTCCTCTAACTCTGGTTCTCTTGCACATCCCCAATTTCATTCGCCCCACCATTGGTGCCCGTGCCTTCAGCCTGAAATTCAGGAATTCCCTTCCTAAACCTCTTCACCCTTTTAAGACGCTGTTTAAACCTTACCCCTTATACCAAGCGTTTGGTCACTCATCCTTCTTTGGCTTGGCATTGCTTTTGGTCTGATTATGCTTGGGAAGTATTTCTACATTAAAGGTGCTATATAAATGTAAGTTGGTGTTCTACAGGCTGCGTGCTGTGTTTGGCAGCCGGTTAAACCTCGAGTTACTACAAGAAACTGAGGAACAAATTGAGACGTTGTTTTGTCCCTCTAAGTCAGTGGGAGTGTGTGTAATGGGACAGGATGTGGGGGTTACCTCAGTGCCACTGATACCCGAATAACAGGAACTTCAGAAGGTGACACTATGCCCGAAAGTAACAAGACAAATCCCCTCCCGCCACGCCAAATGCAGATTTCACACTGGGTGAGATACATTCAGATCATTTCCTGTATCCCCACATCATGAATCAGTTCAGTGTAGGGCACATCAACATGAAGGTTTATTTCATTGTCATTTCGGTGACCTCCTTATGTCAGTATTTTAAGTTCTAACTGATCTTTTTCTTCCTGTTACTGTCTATGACATAAGCTAACAATTGTCTCGAATCATTTTTCTCCAGGTGGATGCGTCGCGCAAAGCTTGATTCAGCCTGAATTATCGATCACCAAAAGCCCGACAAAAACCATACGGGTTACTTGTAAAGTAGAGGCACAACTGAGCAATGCCCACATTCATTGGTATCGACAAATTCCCGGTGAGGCACTCAAACGGATCCTTTATATTCAGGCTGCAACTGACCCTAAAGTGGAGGAAGAATTTCGTGAAAGATTTTCAGCTGTAAATATTCCTGCAGACAATGCATGCAATCTTGTAATTACAAGCATCAAACAGACTGACACTGGCACCTATTACTGTGCCTACTGGGAATCACTGTGACACAGAGATACAGAAGACCTTTACAAAAACTTTCAGCTTTTCAAACAGACTCGTGTGCTGTTTCAGTGGTTAATACAGAAAGCCACAGCTGTACCATTCTACCCTTTCCATTGTACTTGGTACATTCCTCCAGCAAGACTTTACTGTGACAGTGAGAGGGCTACATTGTGAATAAGGCCAACATGTTTATGTGTTCGTCTGCAGAGCGTTATCAACTGATTAAAGTTTTCTGAAATATATGAATCAGTGTGCACTGGAATGTCTTTTAATTAGGTTTACTGAATTGACTAAACTGACCATTGCTTTAAGTTCAGTCTTAATTCAACAGTTCAGTGGTCACTGTAAACTTAATTGACTTGCACTTCCTTACTTAACAGGCAAAAGCTAAAGGTTACTATTACTGCAATATAAAGAGAAATCAATAGCAGTATAACATTAGCAGACCGCAGGACAGTTTGATTAACCCTTTCCTGAGAAAAGTATGTATCAGCCTTAGAGGGAGTACAGTGCAGATTCACCAGAATTATACCAGGCTAAAAGGGTTAAATTATGAGGACAGGTTGCATAAACTTGGCTTGTATTCCCTTGAGTTTAGAGGGGTGAACTGATTGAGGTGTTTAAAGTAGAAAAGGATTTGATAGGGTAGGTACAGAGAAACTATTTCCTCTGGTGAGGTAATCCAGAACAACGGAGCGTAATCTTAAAATTAGAGCTAGGCCTTTCAGGAGGGAAATCAGGAAGCACTTTATCCACACAAAGGGTAGTGGAAATCTGGAACTCTCTTCCTCCAAAAAGTTGTGGATGCTGGGGGTCAGTTGAAGCTTTGAAGACTGAAGTTAATAGATTTTTTTTTAGGTAAGGGTATCAAGGGATATGGAGCAAAGGCAGGTAAATGGAATTGAGGTGCAGATCTAATTGAATGGCGGAAAAGGCTGATGGGGCTGAATGGCCTCCTCCTGTTCCTATGTCCCTAACTAATGAAGAGAATCTATCAACAATTGTAATGTTAGAATGAAACTAGAACACTGAAAGAGATCAAGACTGTCAGGATGGCTCAGCAAATGTATAGGCAAATGGCAGAGATGTACAGGTGAGTGGCAGAGATGTATGGACTACAGAGGTGTTGTTTTGATCCCTGTTTTGTGCCGAGTTAGCTGATCTCACCCAAGACTCTAGTAAGGGCACTACAGTTGTTCTCAGTGTCCCTGGGTTAGGGTGGGTAGGATCTATCAATGCTTCTACTCCTAGTAGGAAGGCAAAAAGAAACTACAAAATTAAATTATCAAGGAATATAAAAAGAAATAGTAAAATATTCTACAGATGTTTAAATAACAAAAGAAAAATCAGGATAGGGATAGGGCCACTAAGGGATACATCTCATAAACTCACAGGTAATGACAGCGAAATGGCGGAAATATTAAATAATTACTTTGCCTCAGTATTTATCAGAAAGACAAACATGGTGGGCATGACATTAGAAGAAGCGATCAAAAAAGATATAAAAACATTTAAGATAGAAAGTAGGGTGGTGGGGTGGGGGGAGATAATTGATAAACTAATCAAATTTATAGAGAATAAATTCCCTAGTCCAAATGGATTGCATCTGCGCATATTAAAAGAAATTAGGGAAGAGATAGCAGAGGTACTATTACAAAGATATAAAAATTCATTAGAAAAGGGAATAGTGTCAGAGGACTGGCAGACAGCTAATGTGATTCCTATATTTAAAAAGGGAGATAGAACAAGTCCAGGGAACTAGTCCAGGCAACTATAGACCAATTAGCTTAATGTCGGTGGTAGGAAAGATAATGGAATCACCGAAAACATAATAAAGAATATTCAGCACAGATTTCAAAAGGGAAGGTCATGCTTGGCCAACCTTATTTTAATTCATTTAAGAATTTATCAGAAAAAGTAGACAAGGGTAATGTGGTAGATATAACATATTTGGATTTTCAAAAGGCCTTCGATAAGGTTCTGCATAGTAGACTCATGACTAAGGTCAGAGCATTTGGAGTCAGGGGACATGTAACAGAATGGATAGCAGGTTGGCTACAAAACAGAAAACAGAGTGCAGGGGTTAATGGTAGTTACTCAGACTGGCAAAAGGTGGGGAGTGGTATTCCACAAGGATCAGTGGTAGGATCACTGTTGTTCACCATTTACACTCAGATTTGGACCCAGGAATCGTTATAGTTAATACTGAGCAGGACTGCGACAAAATACAGGAAGACATTAATAAACTGGCAGAATGGGCACATGCTGGCCAAGCTGGCCGAAGGACATAACTGCCAGACTGGGCCTGCGGCAGGTGGTGAGCAAACCAACACGAGGAAAAAACCTACTTGACATCGTCCTCACCAATCTATCTGTCGCAGATGCATCAGTCTGTGACAGTATTGGTAGGATTGACCACTGCACAGTCCTTGTGGAGACGAAGTCCCGTCTTCGCACTGAGGACACCATCCAACATGTTGTGTGCCACTACCACCTTGCTAAATGGGATAGACTCAGAACAGATCTAGCAGCTCAAAAGTGGGCATCCATGAGGCACTGTGAGCCATCAGCAGCAGCAGAATTGTATTCCAGCACAATCTGTAACCTCATGGCCCAGGATATTCCTCACTCTACCATTACCAACAAGCCAGGGGATCAACCCTGATTCAATGAGGAGTGCAGAAGAGCATGCCAGGAGCAGCACGAGGCGTACCTAAAAATGAGGTGCCAACCTGGTGAAGCTACAACACAGGACAGAGGCTGGGTATTCTGCAGCGAGTGACTGTCCTTCTGACTCCCCAAAGCCTTTCCACAATCTACAAGGCACAAGTCAAGATTGTGATAGAATATTCTCCACTTGCTTGGATGAGTGCAGCTCCAACAACACTCAAGAAGCTCCACACCATCCAGGATGCTAAACAGCGGAAGCAGCATGCTATAGACAGAGCTAAGCGATTCCACAACCAATGGATCAGATCAAAGCTCTGCAGTCCTGCCACATCCAGTTGTGATTGGTGGTGGACAGTTAAACAACTAACTGGAGGAGGAGGCTCTGTAAACATTCCCATCTTCAATGATGGCAGAGTCCAGCACGTGAGTGCAAAAGACAAGGCTGAAGCGTTTGCAACCATCTTCAACCAGAAGTGCCAAGTAGATGATCCATCTCTGCCTCCTCCTGATATCCCCACCATCACAGAAGCCAGTCTTCAGCCAATTCGATTCACTCCACGTGATATCAAGAAACAGCTGAGTGCACTGGATACAACAAAGGCTATGGGCCCCAACAACATCCCGGCTGTAGTGCTGAAGACTTGTGCTCCAGAACTAGCCGTGCCTCTAGCCAAACTGTTCCAGTACAGCTACAACACTAGCATCTACCCGACAATGTGGAAAATTGCCCAGGTATGTCCTGTCCACAAAAAGCAGGACAAATCCAATCCAGCCAATTACCGCCCCATCAGTCTACTCTCAATCATCAGCAAAGTGATGGAGGGTATCGTCGACAGTGCTATCAAGCGGCACTTACTCACTAATAGCATGCTCACCAATGCTCAGTTTGGGTTCTGCCAAGACCACTCGGCTCCAGACCTCATTACAGCCTTGGTCCAAACATGGACAAAAGAGCTGAATTCCAGAGGTGAGTTGAGAGTAACTGCCCTTGATATCAAGGCAGCATTTGACCGAGTGTGGCACCAAGGAGCCCTAGTAAAATTGAAGTCAATGGAAATCAGGGGGAAAACTCTGCAGTGGCTGGAGTCATATCTAGCACCAAGGAAGATGGTAATGGTTGTTGGAGGCCAATCATTTCAGCCCGAGGACATTGCTGCAGGAATTCCTCAGGGTAGTGTCCTAGGCCCAACCATCTTCGGCTGCTTCATCAATGACCTTCCCTCCATCATAAGGTCAGAAATGGGGATACTCGCTGATGATTGCACAGTATTCAGTTCCATTCGCAACCCCTCAGATAATGAAGCAATCCGTGTCCGCATGCAGCAAGACCTGGACAATATCCAGGCTTGGGCTGATAAGTGGCAAGTAACGTTCATGCCAGACAAGTGCCAGGCAATGACCATCTCTAACAAGAGAGAGTCTAACCACCTCCTTTTACATTCAATGGCATTACCATCACCGAATCCCCCACCATCAACATCCTGGGGGTCACCATTGACCAGAAGCTTCACTGGACCAGCCATATAAATACTGTGGCTACGAGAGCAGGTCAGAGGCTGGGTATTCTGCAGCGAGTGACTGTCCTTCTGACTCCCCAAAGCCTTTCCACAATCTACAAGGCACAAGTCAAGAGTGTGATAGAATATTCTCCACTTGCTTGGATGAGTGCAGCTCCAACAACACTCAAGAAGCTCCACACCATCCAGGACAAAGCAGCCCACTTGATTGGCACCCCATCCACCATCCTAAACATTCACTCCCTCCACCACTGGTGCACTGTGGCTGCAGTGTGTACCATCCACAGGATGCACTGCAGCAACTCGCCAAGGCTTCGTCGACAGCACCTCCCAAACCACGACCTCTAGAAGGACAAGGGCAGCAGTCACATGGGAACAACACCACCTGCACGTTCCCCTCCAAGTCACACGCCATCCCGACTTGGAAATATATCGCCGTTCCTTCATCGTTGCTGGGTCAAAATCCTGGAACTCCCTACCTAACAGCACTTTGGGAGAACCTTCACCACACGGACTGTAGCAGTTCAAGAAGGCAGCTCACCACCACCTTCTCAAGGGCAATTGGGCATGGGCAATAAATGCTGGCCTTGCCAGCGATGCCCACATCCCATGAATGAACAAAAAAATGTAATTGGCAAATGAATTTGAATATAGATAAGTGTGAGGTAGTACATTGTGGTGGGAAGAATAAGGAAGAATAAGGTTTAGAGCAGCAGAGGGATCTGGGGGGTACAGATACACAAATCAATAAAAGTAGCGATGCATGTTAATAAGGCCATAAAAAAAGCACTAGGGTTCATTTCTAGAGGGTTGGAATTGAAATGCAGTGTGTTAAACTTGTGTAGAATCTTGGTTAGACCACACTTGGAGTATTGTGAACAGTTCGGGTCTCCATATTATAAAAATGATATAGAGGCACTGGAGAAGGTACTAGGATGATAGCAGAACTGAGAGGTTATACCTATTTGCAAAAATTGAACAGGCTGGGGCTCTTTTCTCTAGAAAAGAGAAGACTGAGGGGTGACCTGATAAAGGTGTTTAAGATTATGAAAGGGTCTGATAGAGTCCACATGGAGAAGATGTTTCCACTTGAGTGAGAGACCAGAACTAGGGGCCATAAATATAAGAGTTCACTAATAAATCCAATAAAGGAATTCAGGAGAAACTTCTTTACCCAGAGAGTGTTTAGAATGTTGAACTCTCTACCACAAGGAATAGTTGAGGCAACCAGCACAGATGCATTTAAGGGGAAGCTGGATAAACACATGGGGGAGAAAGGAATAGAAGGATATGCTGGTAGGGTTAGATGAAGTAGGGAGGGAGGAGGCTCGGATGGAGCATAAACACCGGCATAGACCTGTTGGGCCCAATGGGCTGTTTCTGTGCTGTATTTAATTGGCTGTTTGGGACGCTCTGGGGTCGCTATATAAATACAAGTTCTTTTCACTCAGAATCACCGATTGTTAAAGTTTGATGGCAAGGAGTAATTTAAGTGAATCCGACACCTAGTCACAGAACGAAACATCCGTGAACTTACCTGCAGAGTTGGGTGAGACCGAACCACGCAATTTCCTGTAGGACTATTCCATCAGCTCATTAAACACATTCAGTTTAGTGGCAAACCTGGAGGCATGAAGATCCATTTACTGGTCATGTTTGTGACATCTTTCTCATGTGGGTACTTTAGGTTCGATTAATTTTAAAGAGTAACCTATTATTGTACAATATGAAGTAACTGTCATTGTCTTTTAAACAGGCGGTTGTGTTGCTCAATCCTTGACTCAGCCCAAGAAATCCATCACCAGGGCTTGGAGAAAAACGGCCCGTTTTCGGTGTGTGGTTGAGGGTGTGGATTTCTCGAGTGTTACGGTTCACTGGTACCGACACACTCCGAGCCAAGGCTTCCACCGCATTCTCTACGTTGAGACGGACTCTCAGCCGGTCTACGACGGTGGTTTCTCCGACAGATTCACAGCCGAAAACTTAGAACAAGAAAAGACGAGTCTACTTGATATAGGAGGCATCGTGGAAGGCGATGCTGGAGTTTATTACTGTGCCTTCTGGGCTAGCACAGTGACTCCGGGCTGCAGAGGACCCTGACAAATACTAATCACCCAAAGTTAGCACCCAACCACCTCTCCTCTTCAGTCAATCGGGTTATGGGGGGCGAGTGAACATATTCGATTATCTACTACACGTTGGAATTCAATTTAGAATAGATTTGGGCAATTACTGATCAGTGAGGCGGAATAAACCTACAGTCAGTCTGTGAGATTCATGCTCCTTTCTGAATTTGATAATCCCTTCGCCAACACACAGATTCAAACAAGCTTTAAATACCCGCCGCTCGAGAATATAAGCGCCAGTTGGAGGGGAAGTATTTAGACCGTATATCGGGAATAAGTGACGCAACATGAATCCTGTCCAGACAAAGGAACGTAAATAAATGTCACGCTGTGAGGATACTCGAAATAAGAGCAGCAGACCCGAGAGTTTTTTTTTAAACTATGGTTTACTGCAGCGATGGAAAGGCAGACACTTGTATGTATTTAATTAGAGACAAAAATACACATTTTTAGGTGTTTGGAATTTCTCGTACGCTTTAAAAAATCTGAACACCTAAAGACAATAATTCCAACAAAATGATATACATAAATGATCCCACACGCCGAGGGTTCGAGAATATAATTAAATTACATGACGTGAACTAAAATTTATGGTATAAAACCGCCTGCAGTGCCCTCGGGGTAACTGGCGGATTTAATACAGCGAGGGTTCGGTTTTTATTACAACTAACTCCCAGAATGAAACACTTAGTGTAGAGTTTTCTATTTTCAGTTAGGCTGACGGATGGGACTCTCCGATCTTAATTAACATATTTTAATTTTTAAAAATCTGACGTTTTTCTGGAGACACGCTTTCTATGTTGTGTTTTGCACTAGTCGCTATTTTGTATCCTCACCAATAAATCTTACGGTTTGAGCACAAATGAGAAGCGTTTAATTGCTAATAATGAATGTCAGAGGGACACTGGAGGTCTCATACTTAGCACACAGACTGATCCTCAACCCCTGGCCCTCTACTCCGAAAACCCTTATTCATGTTTTTGTCATTTCTAAACTCAATTGTTCCGATGTCCTAGCTGACAACCTCTCACCCTCCATCATCTCCAATCAGGCCAAAACTCAACTCCCACATCCTGCCACCCATCCTCCATCCTTACCGACCAACATTGGCTCCTTATCCCCCAACTCGTTACATTTTAAATCCCTCCATGGCCTCGCTCTTCTCCATCTCTGCAACCTCCTCCAAGGTTCCATTCTCTCCCGCACCCGATAGTCCTGTGACTTCGGCAATCCTTCCCTGCACCTTTAGTGGCACAATCCTACTGCATGAACTCTCTGTCTAAACCCTCCGTCTCTCCACTCCTCCCCTTAAAATAATCCTACTGCCTGAACTCAGTCTAAACCCTCTGTCTCTCCCCCCCCCCACCCCCGCTTAAAATAATCCTACTGCCTGAACTCCGTCTAAACCCTCCTCTCTTTAACCCCCACCCCCCTCCCAACGCCCCCACACGGACTGCAGCGGTTCAAGAAGGCTGCTCACCACCACCTTCTCAAGGGCAATTAGGGATGGGCAATAAATGCTGGCCTCGCCAGCGACGCCCACATCCCATGAATGAAAAAAAAGCAATCCTACTGCCTGAACTCTCTGTACCCCGCGATTCTCACCCATCCTTAAAATCCTTAGCAAAGGCTTTCTTTTTCAATAGCTTTCGGTCACCTCCCCGCATTCCCGCCCCCCCCCCCCAATCCCTCCCTCCGTGGTTTGACATCTGTTCCCTAAATCTGAAAGTTTCCTATATTAAATGTTAATATATAACTGCAAGTTGTTGTGTTCACCGACCCGTTTGCCAATTCTCCTGCTCTTTACTGTGTGCTATATTTTGAGTTCTGATGCATTTGCACTAATGCAAAACAGAGCACCCAGCCGATGTCTGCATTAATAGTTTTCTTCGTACGGATGCGGAGGTTGTAATATAAACACGCAGTGGGGCTATACCTGTATACAAAGACATGTCGTGACGCAGCCAGGAGGAGCCAGTATCGCACTGCTTAGGTTCCACATTACTTGGAAAGTAAATCCAGTGCAGAGTCATATCGAGTTTAAAAAGAGCCCAATTAAAACATTTAAATTAACTCAAGGCCAGTTTAAGAGTGCGGACACTTCTCCCTCCCACCCCACTTAAATAAGTAAAATTTAACTGCTGCTAGGAGCTCTACAAATGGACAAAACTCTCTCCAGAGTTGGACCTTTTTTGATGGACCAATAAGGGTGACTCTGGTTTGCCCCAGGGTCACCAAACAAAAAAAATCACATCAAGTGCCCCTTTTAGAGCATGACTACTATTGGATGGTCTAATCAAACTAAAAAGATGCCAACATAAGCATCAAGTCCCACCAAAAACAAAGAGATACCTTCCCAACTAATTCAGGTTGCTATTATCGATGTCTACAAGACACTCTATACCCTGCGGTGCTCATCGGTTGCCAAGGACTCAATAGTAAACTGGGCAGATAACTAAGGAGTGAGCAAATGTGAAGATCAATGGAGACCGCGAGATGCAAAAAGGCCACGTTAGGTTCAATACCCTGCAGATTATGGTTGTTAGCTCGAGAGGGGTGGGGAGGAATGCCCTTTAAAAGGTCTGAAGGGCATCCAACTAATCAGAATGGGTCCAGAGGACATTGGAGTCAATTTGCATCAGGGTCAATATGGTTTCTTACACCCTCTGCACATGGGAAGGTTCAAGGAAAGTGTCCGTTTTAAATGGTGAGTAAAATGGAAATCCGTTAATCTTCTCACTCCACTATATGTTGGCCTATGTCACGATTGGGCCCGCCTAAGTCATGAGTCGCAGAGGATCAACTTAGCTCCAATCACTTATCACCATATTTATCAGCTGGGAGCTGAACTGACTCCAGGAACTTTGTTCGCCCTCCTCCGAGGAGGAGAGTCATTAATTTGCTTTTAGACATCTGATGAGTAGGGATCGGAGCCCTTGCTAGATAAATAACAGGTACCAGCAACTGCTTCAAACAGCAGTCAGATTAACTCACCATAAAATGTGAGAGAATTGCCAGCATCGTCTTGACTACAGTATGAACATACGTCATTTCCTATCAAATGGGCTTCCACAGCTAGAGATATAGCTTTACCAAGAACTGATCATCTCACTGCAACCAACTAAGAGGAGCATTGAATCGTGGATATACGGGTGTGTATTTACACACTGGGCATAAGTAATGCCTTCCACCAGTTTTCATTTCAAGACTCAAAGTTTCCTCCAGCTATATGATGGACATCTTCCTTCAGCAATGGAGAATACCTAACACAGAAATGCTTACAGTGCTTCAGTCATATCAATAATCTAAAATATACAAGTTCAATGGCATGTACCAGCCTTAGTCCTCGCCAACAGTTTAATCCAGGTCCTCGGCTTTGTCAAAAGGACATCTCCATCTTGAAGATGACTCCCCCTCGAGGATGTTGATTGACAGAAGACTTGTCTCTCAGGAACCATTCCCCCATTGCCACTAACCTTAAGAACATAGGAACAGGAGTAGGCCATTCAGCCCCTCGTGCCTGCTCCACCATTTGATAAGATCATGGCTGATCTGTGATCTAACTCCATATACCTGCCTTTGACCCATATTCCTTAATAGCTTTGGTTGCCAAAAAGCTATCTATCTCACATTTAAATTTAGCAATTGAGCTAGTATCAATTGCCGTTTGCGGAAGAGAGTTCCAAACTTTTACCACCCTTTGTGTGTAGAAATGTTTTCTAATCTCACTCCTGAAAGGTCTGGCTCTAATTTTTAGACTGTGCCCCCTACTCCTAGGGGAAATAATTTCTCTCCATCCACCCTATCAGTTCCCCTTATTATCTTATAAACTTCGATGAGATCACCCCTTAACCTTCGAAACTCTAGAGAATACAACCCCAATTTGTGTAATCTCTCCTCATAACTTAACCCTTAAAGTCTGAGTATCATTCTAGTAAACCTACGCTGCACTCCCTCCAAGGCCAATATGTCCTTCCGAAGGTACGGTGCCCAGAACTGCTCAGAGTACTCCAGGTGCAGTCTAACCAGGGTTTTGTATAGCTGAAGCATAACTTCTGCCCCCTTGTACTCTAATCCTCTAGATATAAAGGCCAGCATTCCATTAGCCTTCTTGATTATTTTCTGCACCTGTTCATGACACTTCAATGAACTATGTACCTGTACCTCATAGTCCCTTTGGACATCCACTGTTTTTAACTTTTTACCATTTAGAAAGTACCCTGTTCTATCCTTTTTTGATCCAAAGTGGATGACTTCACATTTGTCTACATTGAATTCCATTTGCCACAGTTTTGCCCATTCACCTAATCTATCAATATCGCGACTAATTTAATTTTATGTTTTCATTTACACTGTTTACAATACCACCAATCTTTGTGTCATCGGCAAACATAGATATGAGACTTTCTATGCCTTAATTTATTCATTAATAAATATTGTGAATAATTGAGGCCCCAAGACAGATCCCTGCGGGACTCCACTAGTCACATCCTGCCAATATGAGTATCTACCCATTATCGGCTTTCGCTCAGCCAACTTCCTAACCAAGTCCGTACTTTTCCCTCGATTCTATCGCACAACTTGACCTAAGATATTGCATGGTGACCAAAGGAAGACCTTCCATTTGACACATAGGAGCTCTGTATCATAGTTAAGAAACATAAGAAATAGGGGCAGGAGTGGGCCCCTCGAGCCTGCTCCAACATTCATTAAGATCATGGCTGATCTTTAACCTCAACTCCACTTTCGCGCCCAATCCCCATATCCATTGATTCCCTTAGAGTCCAAAAATCTATCGATCTCAGTTTTGAATATACTCAACGACTGAGCAGCCACAGCCCTCTGGGGTAGAGAATTCCAAATATTCACGACCCTCTGAGTGAAGAAATTCCTCCATCACAGTCCTAAATGTCCGACCCGTCACCCTGAGACCATATCCCCTAGTTCTAGAATTTCCAGCCAGGGGAAACATCCATTAAGCATTCACCCTGTCGCGCACTCTTAGAATCTTATATTTTTCCATGAGTTCACTTATCATTCTTCTAAACTCCAGGCAGTATAGGCCCATTTTAATCAATCTCTCCTCATAGAACAACCCTCTCATCTTAAAGAACTATTCGACACACATCTTATATTCCATAAGGTTAACCTGCATTGTCATTAAAGAAAACCCCATCTCAGCTAACTCACAAATAAGTGTGTCTAAGCTAAAGTTGGCATCACCAGCACGTCCAGTTACTGCTGCATCAAAAATTGGAACAGATGCACCTTGCATATTCCCGTCAATGTCTTTGAGATCTTCTCCTGAGCTGTGCAGAGACATTGTATCTCACCAGGGGCATTCACCACCAACTCCCACCAGAGTAGCACGTGATCACCATGCGAATCTGTATGCAACACATGATCTACGAATAGATCGCCACAATTCTTTCACAAAAGCATGGAACAGACAGAGACAAAAATGGATTAAACAATCCCAAAATGTGACACTAGATATGACCAGTTGGAGCTCCAGCCAGAAATCCTGTCCGGGAAACCCATGGATTTCCATCTATCAAAATTAATGAGAGCATGCAAACAGGAAGTTACTTTCAAGTGTTTAGAAAGTGACACATATCCAAATACCTATCCTGTATGTCTTAATAATTAGAGAATATCATAGTCCATTGGTGGGGCATCTTGGCTTAATTATCTTCTCACCCCTTTCACAAAGGCAGCACGCCCCTTAGCTCTTTCCCCCCTGAGCCATTTCTCCCCACCCCCATTCCCAATTGGTGCGGCATCTTGGCTTAATTAGATTATCTCCCCTTTCATAAAGGCAGCTCGCACCTTAGCTCCATACCCCTTCAATCATCTGTCCCCACCCCCATTCTCCAGGGGACACCCTCCCCTTAACCATTTCTCCCCACCCCCATTCCCAAGGGCACACCCTCCCCTTAACCATTTCTACCCATTCACGAGGGCTTTCACTCCCCTGAACCATCTCTACCCGTGAGCGGTTCGGTGAGACGTTCGCTGAGCGATTGGTGAGAAAGTAAAAATCACCAAAACAATGAACCTTTAATTCAGATAAATGCGGGTTTGGATCATTCGTTTATTTGTCAAATGAAAATAAAAATATATTCAGTAATCTAACACTCGGGAGAGTGAAACAAATTCACTGTTAAGTTTGATCCAGACTTGGAGAAAGTTTTGTTTCCTCTCCCAGTCTCTGCCTCTCCTGTCTGACTGCACACATCTCCCAGCTGGTTCAAGCAAACAAGACAACTCGGAGCAATTAATTTCTTATTCAAAAGTGAACAATCCTAAATTGAATCTTGCATTCACAATTTCCGCGGGTGTATAACCAATGGAAATAAATGAAATACAATAGAACGAGGTGAATATCACAGAGAGAGTAACCGGCCTCACATTTGATAATGAAGAGTGAACTGGAAACTGGGCGGGTTTTATGCCGACAGGAAACTCGCGTCCTTGGACTGATTGGGCGATGGTGGGGGGAGGGGGCGGTGGAGGGACTCGGGTCTTTACATTTATAACCGTGGGGGTTAACCATCGAGTACTGCGCGGATCGGTCACTGCACGATGTTCTGGGTGATTGTGGCCCTATTTTTACCATGTACGTCTTTCTGTTTGTTTATTTATTTATGAGTTATGTATTTAGAATTTTCATTATTTTGAAGTCAGGTAATTTTGTGCATTTTTTCCAGGGGATTGTTTTGCTGGGACCGTGACACAGACTCCGATATCGATTACAAAACTCCCCAATAAAAGCGTCAGACTTAAGTGTGTGGTGAACGCACAGAGCAGCGCGACCCATTGGTATCAGCACCGGCCGGGTCAGGAGCTCACCAGAATACTCTATTACGACACCAGCTCCGTTCGGGAATCGGATTTCAGCGCCAGGTTCAAAGCAGAAAAGAACGACAATACGTACATTTTAATAATCAATAACATCCAGGAGACAGACACTGCCACTTATTACTGTGCCTATTGGGACAGCACAGTGTTCAACAGAGACAGGAACCCTTAACAAAAACCCTGCGCCTGAGCTCCCTCCTCCTCCGACACAAACAACTTGCATTTATATAATGCCTTTAACGTAGTAAAACTTCACAATGCGCTTCACGGGAGAATAACGAGGCAAAATTTGACACCGAATCAGACTTAAATCAGCCACGGTATCTTTTGTGGCTCATATTTAATGTTTCAAATGTAAAAATATTAAATTCTGGCAGTCTCAAATTTGTTCAGGGCTTGAAGGGTTAAAGAATGAGGACAGGTTGCTTAAACTTGGCTTGTATTCCCTTGAGTTTAAATGATCGAGGGGTGAACTGATTGAGGTGTTTAAAATGAGAAAATGATTGGATAGGGTCGATAGTGAGGAACGATTTCCTCTGGTATCGGATTGGAGAACAAGGGGGCATAACCTTAAAATTAGAGCTACCCCGTTCAGGGGTGATGTCAGGAATGATGTCTTCACACAAAGGCGAGTGGAAATCTGGAACTCTCTCCCCCAAAATGCTGTCGATCCTTGGGATCAATTGGAGCTTTCTATACTGAGATG
Organism: Heptranchias perlo; assembly: GCF_035084215.1. NCBI lineage: Eukaryota > Metazoa > Chordata > Chondrichthyes > Hexanchiformes > Hexanchidae > Heptranchias > Heptranchias perlo. Next base: position 121,723,231 of record NC_090327.1, read on the forward strand.
GATAGATTTTTATTGGGTAAGGATATCAAGGGATGTGGAGCAAAGCTGGGTAAATGGAGTTGAGGAATAAATCAGCCATGATCTGACTGAATGCAGAATAGGCTTGAGAGGCTGAATGGTTCTCTCAAAGAGTCATCAACAACTCCATTATCATTGTATCATGGGACTTCCAGAATGGTAGAAGGCGAACTAGATGGATCTTGGTCTTTTCTACATAAGAATATAAGAACATAAGAAATAGGAGCAGGAGTAGGCCAATCGGCCCCTCGAGCCTGCTCCGCCATTCAATAAGATCATGGATGATCTGATCCTAACCTCAAATCTAAATTCATGTCTCATTTCCTGCCCGCTCCCCGTAACCCCTAATTCCCTTTACTTCTAGGAAACTGTCTATTTCTGTTTTAAATTTATTTAATGATGTCGCTTCCACAGCTTCCTGGGGCAGCAAATTCCACAGACCTACTACCCTCTGAGTGAAGAAGTTTCTCCTCATCTCAGTTTTGAAAGAGCAGCCCCTTATTCTAAGATTATGCCCCCTAGTTCTAGTTTCACGCATCCTTGGGAACATCCTTACTGCATCCACCCGATCAAGCCCCTTGGCAATCTTATATGTTTCAGTAAGATGGCCTCTCATTCTTCTGAACTCCAATGAGTAGAGTCCCAATCTACTCAACCTCTCCTCATATGTCCACCCCCTCATCCCCGGGATTAACCGAGTGAACCTTCTTTGTACTGCCTCGAGAGCAAGTATGTCTTTTCTTAAGTATGGACACCAAAACTGTATGCAGTATTCCAGGTGCGGTCTCACCAATACCTTATATAACTGCAGCAATACCTCCCTGTTTTTATATTCTATCCCCCTAGCAATAAAAGCCAACATTCCGTTGGCCTTCTTGATCACCTGCTGCACCTGCATACTAACTTTTTGATTTTCTTGCACTAGGACCCTCAGATCCCTTTGTACTGCAGTACTTTCCAGTTTCTCGCCATTAAGATAATAATTTGCTCTCTGATTTTTCCTGCCAAAATGTATAACCTAACATTTTCCAATATTGTATTGCATCTGCCAAATCTCCGCCCACTCACCTAGCCTGTCTATAACCCCTAGTAGGTCTTTTATGTCCTCCTCACTCTCTACTTTCCCTCCCATCTTTGTATGATCTGCAAACTTTGATATGTTACACTCGGTCCCCTCCTCCAAATCGTTAATATAGATTGTAAAGAGTTGGGGACCCAGCACTGATCCCTGCGGAACGCCACTGGCTACTGGTTGCCAGTCCGAGAATGAACCATTTATCCCAACTCTCTGCTTCCTGTTAGATAACCAATCCTCCACCCATGCCAGAATATTACCTCCAATCCAGTGATTCTTTATCTTGAGCAATAATCTTTTATGTGGCACCTTGTCGAATGCCTTCTGGAAGTCTAAATACACTACGTCCACTGGTTCCCCTTTATCCACCCTGTACGTTATGTCCTCAAAGAACTCAAGCAAATTTGTCAGACATAACTTCCCCTTCGTAAAGCGATGCTGACTTTGTCCTATTAAATTAGGTTTATCCAAATGTTCTGCTACTGTCTCCTTAATAGTAGACTCCAAAATTTTACCCACCTCAGATGTTAGGCTAACTGGTCTATAATTTCCAGCCTTCTGCCTACTACCCTTTTTAAATAATGGTGTTACATTAGCAGTTTTCCAATCTGCCGGGACCTTTGCCGAGTCCAGAGAATTTTGGAAAATTATTACCAAAGCATCCACAACCCCTACTGCCACTTCTCTCAAGACCCTAGGATGTAAGCCATCAGGTCCAGGTGATTTATCCGCCTTGAGTCCCATTAATTTACTGAGTACCAATTCCTTAGTGATTTTAATCGTATTTAGCTTGTCCCCCACTAGAGCCCCCTGTTTGTCCAGTGTTGGGATATTCTTAGTGTCCTCAACCGTAAAGACTGAAACAAAATATTTGTTCAGCATTTTTGCCATCTCCATGTTTCCCACCATTAATTTCCTGGTCTCATCCTCTAAGGGACCTACGTTTGCCTTAGCCACCCTTTTACTTTTTATATAACTGTAGAAACTCTTGCTATCTGTTTTTATATGTTTTGCTAATTTATTTTCATAATCTATCTTCCCTTTCTTAATCAATCCTTTAGTTACATTTTGCTGTCTTTTGAAGACTTCCCAATCTTCTATCCTCCCACTAAGTCTGGCTACCTTATATGTCCTTGTTTTTAGTTGGATACTATCCTTAATTTCTTTACTTAGTCACGGATGGCTGTCATTTCTTTTACACCCTTTTTTCCTCAGTGGAATATATATTTTTTGAAAGTTGTAAAATAACTCCTTAAATGAACACCACTGCTCATGTACCGTCTTACCCTTTAATCTATTTTCCCAGTCCACTTTAATAAATTCTGCTCTCATACCATCATAGTCTCCTTTATTCAAGCTCAGTACGCTTGTTTGAGAACCAACCTTCTCACCCTCTAATTGGATATGGAATGTAACCATGTTATGGTCACTCATTCCAAGGGGATCCTTAACTAGGACATTATTAATTAATCCTGGCTCATTACACAGGACCAGTTCCAAGGTTGCTTGCCCCCTTGTAGGATCAGTTACATACTGCTCAAGAAATCCATCCCTAATACACTCAATAAACTCTTCCTCAAGGCTGCCCTGCCCAATTTGATTTGTCCAGTTAATATGATACTTAAAATCCCCCATAATTATAGCTGTTCCCTTATTACATGCCCCGACTATTTCCTGATTAATACTTCTTCCAGCAGAGTTGCAACTATTAGGAGGCCTATATACTACGCCCACTAGTGTTTTTTCCCCTTATTATTCCTTATCTCTACCCAAACTGTTTCATTATCCTGATCCTTTGTCCCAATATCATTTCTCTGTATTACAGTGATTCCTTCCTTTATTAACATAGCCACCCCACCTCCCCTTCCTTCCTGCCTGTCCTTCCTGATTATTAAATACCCTGGCATATTTAATTCCTAGTCGTTGTCACCCTTCTCGTCTAACAATTTCTATGTTTCTATAATAAAATAGGCCAGTTCACAAAAACATCTTCAAAATCTCTTTCTTTAACTTTTGTAATTCCACCAACTCTTCCACCACTGGTGTTTACCTCCTTTGTTACCTCCCAAGGCATATTTTCCACATTAATGACACAATATAGGATCATAGAATCATAGAATGGTTACAGCACAGAATGAGGCCATTCAGACCTTCGAGTCCATGCCGGCTCTCTGCAAGATCAATCCAGCTACTCAAACTCCCCCACCCCATCCCATTAACCCTGCAAGTTAATTCCCTTCAAGTACTTCTCCAATGCCCTTTTGAAAGCCATGATTGAATCAGCCTCCACCACCCCCTCGGGCACTGCATTCCAGATCCTAACCACTCTCTGGGTAAAAAGATTTCTCTTCATGTCACCTTTGGTTCTTTTGCCAATCACCTTAAATCCATGTCCTCTGGTTCTCGACCCTTCTGCCAATGAGAACAGTTTCTCTCTCTCTAATCTGTCTGGACCTTTTATGATTTTGTATACCTCTATCAAATCTCCTCTCAACCTTCACTGCTCTAAGGAGAACAGCCCCAGCTTCTCCAGTCTATCCACATAACTGACTCATTCTAGTAAATCTCTCCTGCATCCTCTCTATGGCCGTCACATCCTTCCACAAGTGCGGCGCTTTATCCAACTTTTGGAAGTCCATATAGACCACATCAACCACTTTGCCCTAATCGACCCTCTCTGTTATCTCATCAAAAAACTCAATCAAGTTAGTTAAACACAATTTGCCTTTAACAAATCTCTGCTGGCTTTCCTTAATTAATCCACACTTATTCCAGTGACTGTTAATTTTGTACCAGATTATCTTTTCCAAAAGTTTCCCCACTACCAAGGTTAAACTGACTCTGGCCTGCAGTTGCTGGGTTTATCCTTTCACCCTTTTTTGAACAAGGGTGTAACATTTGCAATTCTCCAGTCCTCTGGCACCAATCCCGTATCTACAGATGATTGTTAGATTATGGCCAGTAGCTCTGCAATTTCCACCCTTACTTCCCTCAGCAACCTAGGATGCATTCCATTTGGACAGATTGACTTATCTATTTTAAGTACAGCTAGTCTTTCTAGTACCTCTTCTTGATCAATTTTTAGCCCATCCAGTAACTCAACTACCTCCTCTTTAAAGACAGATGCAAAGTACTCATTTAGTATATACAAGTTGTTGCCATATAAATTTGTAGGTGAGACAGGTTGTGAACCGTCGCTATGAACAGCTAGAATTGATAACACGAAATCTGTTTTCCAAACGGTATTTGAAAATTATTCTACTATTCCTAGAAACTGATGCAGTCTTCCTGTCTCTTTACCAAACTTCCACTCATACAATGCGCACATTTTTTTCATTGCTGAAAAATAGGGTCTTCGGAAGGAGACATCATCTAAGATTGTTAACAGACACGGACAGAAAAAGGGTTAAATCTATTTTCAAAAGTACAACGGAATTGTACACAGAATCTCTTGCAGTTAGTTTCCCTTCTGGAATGAAAGCTGGTTCTCAAGAAGAGACACGAACCGATGAGATAATCTGGTCTAGTATCAGACGGTCAATACATGGAATATGACATGGCGGTGTGCGGAAGCCCAGTGAGGTGGGTCCAGGGATGTCGAATGAGGAAGATAAGATGAAAGGGAAAGTGAAGGGAAAGCATTATGAGATTAAAGTTATCTCACTCATGTTAATCAAAAGTATAACTTCACCCAATGGCCAACCAACCGCACCTTAAACTGTTTTTTTTAACTCGGAGGCTCGCACTTTCCAGAGAGCCGCTGTTAAACCGAACACTTCATTCCCCCATGAATAAAACGGCGCGCAACAGAATGTTGCAAATACTGTAATCGATCAGGGCGACTAGAAAGGGGAAAAGGAGAGGGCGGGGCGGGTTTAAAACGGGAAGGAATGTCTCACTGATTGGGTTGAGAGAAGCGAGTCATTTCCTTTCAGATTCTCACCATCTGGTTGAGTGAATCGTTCATAATCCAGTAGCGGAGTGAACAGAGCGACATGTCGCTGCATTACTGGGTCATTGTGCTGACAGTGTTGCCCTGTATGTGTTTTTGATCCGTTATTCAGATGTTGTTATTCAGTCTCCTCTATCACACCGATCTTTTATCCGTATGTATTCTTTTTTCAGGCGGATGTTTTGCCCAAACCTTGACACAGCTTTACCCATCGGTTACCAGTTTAGCTGGTAAAACGGGTAGATTCCTCTGTGAAGTAAAAGGTGCATCGATCGACAGCAGTAATCCCATCCATTGGTACCAGCACAAACCCGGCCAGCCACCCACCAGAATACTCTATTATAATGGGAAAACAACATCGCGGGATCCGGGATTTGATAACAGGTTTAAAGCGGGAACGAGTAAAGGCACCGAATTCCACCTAGCAATCGACCAAGTAAAAGCAGAGGAAGCGGCCACTTATTACTGTGCTCGCTGGGTAGACACAGTGCGAAACAGATAAACAAACCCTGTACAAAAACCCCGCACCACTCGAGCTTTAATTATCAGAGAAAGCCACAGACTCCTCGTTGATTCGGGAAAAGCAGCAGCGAAACCCCAGCTGGGTTTGTGGCTTAACCTTTTCTGCCTAAACCGATGAAATGCAAAGTCACCGGTTACCTGTCATTTTAATCTATTTGCTTCTTATGAAGTGCTCATGGAGTTAAAACTGTAAATGGGCTGCTGCATGACCTGAAAGTTCTCATGGAATTAAAACGCCGAAAGCTGCCCTTGTGGAAATTTCGCTGCCGCGGTATAAGATGGACCTGCTCTGCCGTGTTTAGTGAGGTTCCCCTGCGGGGTTTTATACTATAGAGGTGGTCCTTCAGAGACCGACTCCCATGGTGTGGATATTCGGCCACCAGGGGCCCGATGTTCCAGACCAGCGGCGAGGGAGCCGTCTTTCACACTGGGTGTTCCTGGCCAGCTCTGGCCCCATTGGGACAGCAAACGAGGCATCGCGGACAAACTTCCCCATTTCCTGGACTTTATAAGTGGAAGCACTGAGCTTAAAAGCAAGGAAATGATGCTGAACCTGTATAAATCGCTGGTTTGGCCTCCGCTGGAGTGTTGTGTCCAATTCTGGGCACCACACGTTAGAAAGTATGTCAAGGCCTTGGAGAGGGTGCAAAAGAGATTTACCAATGTGGTATCAGAGATGAGGGACTTCGGTTAAGTGGAGAGACTGGAGAAGCTGGGGTTGTTCTCCTTGGAACAGAAAAGGTTAAGGGGAGATTTATTAGAAGCGTTCAGAATTATGAAGGGTTTTGGTAGAGTAGACAGGGAGAAGCTATTTCCAGTGGCAGGAGGGTCGGTAACCGGAGGACACAGATTTAAAATAATTGACCAAAGAACCAGAGGGAGATGATCATTTTTTAATGCAGTGAGTTGTTATGATCTGGAATTCACTGCCTGAAAGGGTGGTGGAAGTACATTCAATAGTAACTTTCAAAATGGAATTGGATAAAGACTTGAAAAAGAAAAAAATGCTGGGCAGTGTGGAAAGAGCTGGGGAGTGGGATTAATTGGATAGCTGTTTCAAAGAGCCAGCACTGGCATGATGGGCTGAATGTCCTCCTTTGCTGTATAATTCCAGCAGCTGTGCGTGATGTCACAACTCCCAACACTCCAAAATGTCACGGCCAGCCCCGGATTCGGGCCATGCAGCAGCCCATTTACAGGAAGAGCGGATGCACATTAAAAATAAATGGACGAGATCGCGTTAATTCGCTCTCCTGAGACCCAGGTCATCAGGTAAAAGTAGATGGAGACCCGGGCTAACACGGCCTGGTCCTGATCAATGGGCCCACGTCGGTGCACCTCCTCGGAATCACAATGACGTCACCCAGGGCCACCCACTTGTTGCCCAGATTGTGCAGGCCAGAGGCTCAGGATTCTGACCATAAAGAAAAAACTTGCATTTCTGTCACGCCTTTCACATCCTCAGGACCTCCCACAACATTCTGACTCAAAGGCGAGAGGTGCTGAGTAGTGAGCCAGGGGTGACACCTCTGTGTTATATTGTCCTTTGGAAAGTAGCTCTCAGTGAACAAGTTGAAAGCTCCAATCTGGACAGATGTTTCCATATTTCACACCTCTCCCCGAATTCCCAATGGGAATATGGATAAACACCAAGAGATTTCTGAGCAGTCAATCATTGGAGCTTCTAGAAACTTTTTAAATAATTGGACAGTTTCGCTAAAGTGGCAGAAACTTGGGCTAGAACATAAATAATAGGAGCAGGCGTAGACCATCTAGCCCCTCGAACCTGTTCCACCATTCAATAAGATCATGGCTGATCATCGACCTCAATTCCACTTTACTGCCCAATCTCCACATCCCTTGATTCCCCTAGAGTCTGAAAACCTATCGACCTCATTCTTGAATATACTCAATGACTGAGCATCTACAGCCCTCTGGAGTAGAGAATTCCAAATATTCATGACCCTTTGAGTGAAGAAATTCCTCCTCATCTCAGTCTTAAATGTTCGACCTGAGACTATGTTCCCTAGTTCTAGACTCTCCAGCCAGAGAAAGCATCGTCTCAGCATTTACCCTGTCAAGCACTCTTAGAATCTTATATGTTTCCATGAGATCACCGCTCATTCTTCTAAACTCCAGACAGTATAGTCCCATTCTACTCAATCTCTCCTCATAGGACAACCCTCTCATCTTAAAGAACTATTGGACACATGTCTTATATTCCAGAAGGTTAACTTCAATTGTTATTGAATAAATCCCCATCTCAGCAATGTCACCAAGAGGTGTGTCTAAGCTAATGTTGGCATCACTAGAACTTCCAGGTTCTGCTGCATCAATAATTGGAACAGATTCATCTTGCATATTCCTGTTAATGTCTTTGAGATCTCCTCCTGAGCTGTGCAGAGCTATTGTACCTCATCAGGGGTGCTCACCACCAACTCCCACCAGATCCCAACTATTCCAATATAGACTGGGATAACAATAATAATATAAGGGGCAAAGAGGGGTTGGAATTTTTGAAATGTGTTCAGGACAACCTTCTTGACCAGTAGGTTTCTGGCCCAACGAGAAAAGAGGCATTGCTGGACTTGGTTCTAGGGAATGAGGTGGGCCATGTGGAGCAAGTGTCAGTGGCAGAGCATTTAGGGAGCAGCGATCATAGTATCATAAGGTTTGGAACGGCTATGGAAAAGGACATAGACCCACTCTGAAGTAAAAATACTCAATTGGAGGAGGGCCAATTTCAATGGGATGAGAACGGATCTGGCCCGGGTAAACTGGAATCAAAGATTGGCAGGGAAAACGGTAATTGTACTCTGGATGCCTTTAAAGAGGAAATGGTTTGTGTACAATCTAGGCACATTCCCACAAGGCAGAAATGTAGGGCAACTAAAGCCAGAGTTCCCCGGATGACAAAATAGATAGTGAGTAAGATGAAATGGAAAAATGGGGTGTAAGATGGACATCAGGCAGAATATAGAAAGTTTAGAGGGGAAGTGAAAAAGGAAATTATAGGGGCAATGAGAGAGTACAAGAATAGAATGACAGCCAATATAAAAGGGAATCCATAAGTCTTCTACCAGCATGTAAACTGTAAACGAGTAGTAAGAGGAGGGATGGGGCCGATTAGGTACCATAAAAGTGATCTACTCATGGAGGCAGAGGGGATGATATAGAAGGGATACTAGTAAGGCTAGCTGTAATTACAGTAGATAAGTCACCCGGTCAGGATGGGATGCATCCTTGGCTGCTGAGGGAAGTAGGGGTGGAAATTGAGGAAGTACGGGCCATAATCTTCCAATCATCCGTCGATATGGGGTTGGTGCCAGAGGACTGGAGAATTGGAAATGTTACACCCTAGTGTAAATAAACCCAGCAACTCATGGCCAGTCAGTCAGTAGTGGGGAGACTTTTAGAAACGATAATCCAGCACAGAATTAACAGTCACTTGGATGAGTATGTATTGATTAGGGAATGCCAGCTCGGATTTGTAAAAGGCAAATCGTGTTTAACTTACCTGATAGAGTTTTTTGATGTGGTAACAGAGAGGGTAGATGAGGGCAATGCAGTTGATGTGGTGCATATAGACTTTCAAAAGTTGCTTGATAAAGTGCCACATGGTAGGCTTATCTTCAAGATTGTGGCCCATGGAATAAAAGGGGCAGTAGCAACATGGATACAGAATTGGCTAAGTGACAGGAAATAGAGAGAACTGCTGAAAAGTTATTGTTCGGACTGGAGGGAGGTGTACAGTGGTGTTCCTCAGGGGGCCACTGATTTTCTTGATATATATTAAGGACTTGGACTTGGATGTACAGGGCACAATTTCAAAATGTGTGGAGGACACAAAACTTGCAGGGGGAGTAAACAGTGAAGAGGATAGTGATAAACTTTAGGAGGATATAGACAGGATATAGTGGCATGGGCAGACACGTGGCAGATGAAATTTAACACAGAAAAATGCAAAGTGATACATTTCGATAGGAAGAACATGGAGAGGCAACATAAACTAGAGGGCACAACTGTAAAAGGGGTGCAGGAACAGAGAGGTCAGGGGGTATATGTGCACAAATCGTTGAAGGTGGCAGGGCAGGTTGAGAAAGCGGTTTGAAAAGCATATGGGACCTTGGGCCTTAAAAATAGAGACATAGAGTACAAAAGTTTGGAAGTCGTGATGAATCTTTATTAAACACTGGTTCGGCCACAACTGGTGTATTGTGTCCAGTTCTGGGCACAGCACTTTAGGAAAGATGTGAAGGCCTTAGAGAGGGCGCATAAGAGATTTACTTGAATGATTCCACGGATGAGGGACTTTAATTGTGTGGATAGACTGGAGAAGCTGTGATTCTTCTCCTTGGAACAGAGATGGTTGCAAGAAGATTTTTGTATTCAAAATCATGAAGTATCTAAACAAAGTGGATAGAGAGAAACTGTTCCCATTGGTGGAAGGGTCAAGAACTAGAGGACATAGATTTAAGGTGATTGGCAAAAGAATCAAAGGTGACATGAGGAAAAACTTTTTTACAGAGTGAGCGGTTAGAATCTGGAATCTACTGGCCGAAAGGGTGGTGGAGGCAGATTCAATCATTGCCGACAAAAGGGAACTGGATAAGAACTTGAAAGGAAAAATTTGCGAGCTACGGGGAAAGGTAGGGGGAGTGGGACTGGCTGGATTGCTCTTGAATAGAGCCCTAGTGGACTTGATGGGCTGAACGGCCTCCTTGCTTGCTGTAACCTTTCTATGATTCTATGAGGAGCCCGTGATCACGAGGCGAATCTGTGTGCAACACGTGATCTCCGAATAGATCGCCACAATTTTTTCACATAAGCATGGAACAGACACAGAGACAAAAATTGATCAAACAAGCCCAAAATGTGACACTAGATATGACCAGTTGGAGCTCCGGCTAGAAGTCCTGTCCGGGAAACCCATGGATTTCCATCTATCAAAATTAATGAGAGCATGCAAACAGTAAGTTACTTTCAAGTGTTTAGAAAGTGACACATGTCCAAATACCTATCCTGTATGTCTTAATCAATTAGAGAATATCATAGTCCATTGGTGCAGCATCTTGGCTTCATTATCTTCTCACCCCTTTCACAAAGGCAGCACGCCCCTTAGCTCTTTCCCCCCTTAACTATTTCTCCCCACCCCCATTCCCAAGGGCACACCCTCCCCTTAACGATTTCTCCCCATTCACGAGGGCTTTCACTCCCCTTAACCATCTCTACCCGTGAGCGGTTCGCTGAGACGTTCGCTGAGCGATTGGTGAGAAAGTAAAAATCACTAAAAAAATTAACCTTTAATTCAGATAAATGCGGGTTTGGATCATTTGTTTATTTGTCAAATGAAAATAAAAATATATTCAGGAATCTAGCACTCGGGAGAGTGAAACAAATTCACTGTTATGTTTGATCCAGTCTTGGAGAAAGTTTTGTTTCCTCTCCCAGTCTCTGCCTCTCCTGTCTGACTGCACACATCTCCCAGCTGGTTCAAGCAAACAAGACAACTCGGAGCAATTAATTTCTTATTCAAAAGTGAACAATCCTAAATTGAATCTTGCATTCACAATTTCCGCGGGTGTATAACCAATGGAAATAAATGAAATACAATAGAACGAGGTGAATATCACAGAGAGAGTAACCGGCCTCACATTTGATAATGAAGAGGGAACTGGAAACTGGGCGGGTTTTGTTCCGACAGGAAATTCGCGTCCTTGGACTGATTGGGCGATGGTGGTGGAGGGACTCGGGTCTTTACATTTATTTTCGTGGGGGTTAACCATCGAGTACCGCGCGGATCGGTCACTGCACGATGTTCTGGGTGATTGTGGCCCTATTTTTACCATGTACGTCTTTCTGTTTATTTATTTATGAGTTATGTATTTCGGATTTCATTATTTTGAAGTCAGGTAATTTTGTGCATTTTTTCCAGGGGGTTGTTTTGCTGGGACCGTGACACAGACTCCGATATCGATTACAAAACTCCCCAATAAAAGCGTCAGACTTAAGTGTGTGGTGAACGCACAGAGCAGCGCGACCCATTGGTATCAGCACCGGCCGGGTCAGGCGCTCACCAGAATACTCTATTACGACACCAGCTCCGTTCGGGATACGGATTTCAGCGCCCGGTTCAAAGCAGAAAAGAACGACAATACGTACATTTTAATAATCAATAACATCCAGGAGACAGACACTGCCACTTATTACTGTGCCTATTGGGACAGCACAGTGTTCAACAGAGACAGGAACCCTGCGCCTTATCTCCCTCCTCCTCCTACACAAACAACTTGCATTTATATAATGCCTTTAACGTAGTAAAACTTCACAATGCGCTTCACGGGAGAGTATCGAGGCAAAATTTGACACCGAATCAGACTTAAATCAGCCACGGTATCTTTTGTGGCTCATATTTTATGTTTCAAATGTAAAAATATTAAATTTTGGCAGAGTCTCACATTTGTTCAGGGCTTGAAGGGTTAAAGAATGAGGACAGGTTGCACAAACTTGGCTTGTATTCCCTTGAGTTTAAAAGGTCGAGGGGCCAACTGATTGAGGTGTTTAAAATGAGAAAATAATTCGATTGGATGGATAGAGAGGAACGATTTCCTCTGGTGCAGGATTGGAGAACAAGGGGGCATAACCTTAAAATTGTAGCTACGCCGTTCAGGGGTGATGTCAGGAATGATGTCTTCACATAAAGGCTAGTGAAAATCTGGAACTCTCTCCCTCAAAAATGTGTCGACGCTGGGGATCAACTGGAGCTTTCTATACTGAGATGGATAGATTTTTATTGGGTCAGGATATCAAGGGATGTGGAGCAAAGGTGGGTAAATGGAGTTGAGGTCCAGATCAGCCATTATCTGACTGAATGCAGAATAGGCTTGAGAGGCTGAATGGCTCTCTCAAAGAGCCATCAACAACTCCATTCTCATTGTATCATGGGACTACCAGAATGGTAGAAGGCGAACTAGATGGATTTTGGTCTTTTTTCATCTAATAATTTGTATGTTTCTATATTAGAATAGGCCAATTTACAAAAACATCTTCAAAATCTCTTTCTTTAACTTTTGTAATTCTACCAACTCTTCCACCATTGGTGTTTACCTCCTTTGTTACCTCCCAAGGCATATTTTCCACATTAAAGACACAATATAGGATGATAGAATCATAGAATCATAGAATGGTTACAGCACAGAATGAGGCCATTCAGACCTTCGAGTCCATGCTGGCTCTCTGGAATTTCAATCCAGCTCGTCAAACTCCCTCACCCTATCCCGGTAGCCCTGCAAATTAATTCCCTTCAAGTACTTACCCAATTCCCTTTTGAAAGCCACAATTGAATCTGCCTCCACCACCCCCTCGGGCACTGCATTCCAGATCCTAACCACTCGCTGTGTAAAAAGGTTTCACTTCATGTCGCCTTTGGTTCTTTTGCCAATCACCTTAAATCTATGTCCTCTGGTTCTTGACCCTTCCGCCAATGAGAACAATTTCTCTCTATCGAATCTGTCTGGACCCGTTATGATTTTGTATACATCGATCAAATCTCCTCTGAACCTTCTCTGTTCCAGAGAGAACAACCCCAGCTTCTCCAGACTATCCACATAACTGAAGTCCCTCATCCCTGGACTCATTCTGGTAAATATCTTCTGCACCCTCTCTAAGGCCTTCACATCTTTTCTAAAGTGCGGTGCCCAGAACTGGACACAATACTCCAGCTGTGGCCGAACAAGTGTTTTATAAAGGTTCATCATAACCTCCTTGCTTTTGTACTCTATGCCTCTATAAAGTCCAGGATCCCGTATGCTTTCTCAACCACTTTCTCAACCTGCCCTGTCACCTTCAACGATTTGTGCACATATACCCGCAGATCACTCTGTCCTGCACCCCATTTAGAATTGTACCCTTTAGTTTATATTGCATCTCCTCGATTTTCCCACCAAAATGTAACATTTCACACTTCTCTGCATTAAATTTCATCTGCCACGTGTCCGCCCATTCCACCAGCCTGTCTATGTCCTCTTGAAGTGTATCACTATCCTCCTCACCGTTCACTACCCTTCCAAGTTTTGTGCCATCTGCAAATTTTGAAATTGTGCCCTGTATACCCAAGTCCAAGTCATTAATCTATACCAAGAAAAGCAATGGTCCTTGTACCGACCCCTGGGGAACAACACTGGAATACTCCCTCCAGTCTAGAAAACAACCATTCACCACTACTCTCTGTTTCCCGTTACTTAGACAATTTTGTATCCATGCTGCCACTGTCCCTTTTATTCCATGGGCTTAAACTTTGAGGACAATCCTAGTATGCAGCACTTTATCAATCTTTTGGAAGTCCATATACACCACATCAACCGCATTGCCCTCATCGAGCCTCTCTTATCTCATCAAAAAACTCAATCAAGTTAGTTAAAAATGATTTGCCTTGAACAAATCCGTGCTGGCTTTCCTTAATTAATCCACACTTGTTCAAGTGACTGTTAATTTTGTACCAGATTATCGTTTCGAAAAGTTTCCCCACTACCAAGGTTAAACTGACTGGCCTGTAGTTGCTGGATTTATCCTTACACCATTTTCTGAACAAGGGTGTAATATTTGCAATTCTCCAGTCCTCTGCCACTACCCCCGTATCTACGGACGATTGGAAGATTATGGCCAGTACCTCCAGAATTTCGACCCTTACTTCCCTCAGCAACACAGGATGCATCCCAACTGGACCGGGTGACTTATCCACTTTAAGTACAGCCAGACTTTCTAGTACCTCCTCTTTATCAATTCTTCGCCCATCCAGTATCTCAACTACCTCCTCTTTTACGATGACTTTGGGAGCATCTTCTTCCTTAGTAAAGACAGATGCAAAGTACTCATTCAGTACATACAAGTTGTTGCCATATAAATTTGTAGGTGAGACAGGTTGTTAACTGTCGCTATGAACAGCTAGAATTGATAACACGAAATCTGTTTTCCAAACGGTATTTGAAAATTATTCTACTATTCCTAGCAACTGATGCAGTCTTCCTGTCTCTTTACCAAACTTCCACTCATACAATGCGCACATTCCTTTCATTGCTGAAAAATAGGGTCTTCGGAAGGAGACATCATCTAAGATTGTTAACAGACACGGACAGGAAAAGGGTTAAATCTATTTTCAAAAGTACAACGGAAGTTGAACACAGAATCTCGTGCAGTTAGTTTCCCTTCTGGAATGAAAGCTGGTTCTCAAGAAGGGACACGAACCTATGAGATTATCTGGTCCAGTATCAGACGGTCAATACATGGAATATGACATGGCGGTGTGCGGAAGCCCAGTGAGGTGGGTCCAGGGATGTCGAATGAGGAAGATAAGATGAAAGGGAAAGTGAAGGGAAAGCATTATGAGATGAAAGTCATCTCACTCATGTTAATCAAAAGTATAACTTCACCCAATGGCCACACACAACCGCACCTCAAACTGTTTTTTTTTAACTCGGAGGCTCGCACTTTCCAGAGAGCCGCTGTTAAACCGAACACTTCATTCCCCCATGAATAAAACGGCGCGCAACAGAATGTTGCAAATACTGTAATCGATCAGGGCGACTAGAAAGAGGAAAAGGAGAGGGCGGGGCGGGTTTAAAACGGGAAGGAATGTCTCACTGATTGGGTTGAGAGAAGCGAGTCATTTCCTTTTGGGTTGAGAGAAGCGAGTCATTTCCTTTCACCATCTGGTTGAGTGAATCGTTCATAATCCAGTAGCGGAGTGAACAGAGCGACATGTCACTGCATTACTGGGTCATTGTGCTGACAGTGTTGCCCTGTATGTATTTTTGATCCGTTATTCAGATGTTGTTATTCAGTCTCCTCTATCACACCGATCTTTTATCCGTATGTATTCTTTTTTCAGGCGGATGTTTTGCTCAAACCTTGACACAGCTTCCCGCATCGGTTACCAGTTTAGCTGGTAAAACGGTGAGAATCAACTGTGAAGTAAAAGGTGCATCGATCGACAGCAGTAATCCCATCCATTGGTACCAGCACAAACCCGGCCAGCCACCCACCAGAATACTCTATTATAATGGGAAAACAACATCGCGGGATCCGGGATTTGATAACAGGTTTAGAGCGGGAAGGTCTGAAGGCACCGAATTCCACCTAGCAATCGACAAAATAAAGGCAGAGGAAGCGGCCACTTATTACTGTGCTCGCTGGGTAGACACAGTGCGAAACAGATAAACAAACCCTGTACAAAAACCCCGAACCACTCGAGCTTTAATTATCAGAGAAAGCCACAGACTCCTCGTTGATTCGGGAAAAGCAGCAGCGAAACCCCAGCTGGGTTTGTGGCTTAACCTTTTCTGCCTAAACCGATGAAATGCAAAGTCACCGGTTACCGCTGTCATTTTAATCTATTTGCTTCTTTTGAAGTGCTCATGGAGTTAAAACTGTAAATGGGCTGCTGCATGACCTGAAAGTTCTCATGGAATTAAAACGCCGAAAGCTGCCCTTGTGGAAATTTAGCTGCCGCGGTATAAGATGGACCTGCTCTGCCGTGTTTAGTGAGGTTCCCCTGCGGGGTTTTATACTGTAGAGGTGGTCCTTCAGAGACCGACTCCCATGGTGTGGATATTCGGCCACCAGGGGCCCGATGTTCCAGACCAGCGGTGAGGGAGCCGTCTTTAACACTGGGTGTTCCTGGCCAGCTCTGGCCCCATTGGGACAGCAAACGAGGCATTGCGGACAAACTTCCCCATTTCCTGGACTTTATAAGTGGAAGCACTGAGCTTAAAAGCAAGGAAATGATGCTGAACCTGTATAAATCACTGGTTAGGCCTCCGCTGGAGTGTTGTGTCCAATTCTGGGCACGACACGTTAGAAAGTATGTCAAGGCCTTGGAGAGGGTGCAAAAGAGATTTACCAATGTGGTATCAGAGATGAGGGGCTTCGGTTAAGTGGAGAGACTGGAGAAGCTGGGGTTGTTCTCCTTGGAACAGAAAAGGTTAAGGGGAGATTTGTTACAAGTGTTCAAAATTATGAAGGGTTTTGGTAGAGTAGACAGGGAGAAACTATTTCCAGTGGCAGGAGGGTCGGTAACCTGAGGACACAGATTTAAAATAATTGACCAAAGAACCAAAGCGAGATGATCATTTTTTAATGCAGTGAGTTGTTATGATCTGGAATTCACTGCCTGAAAGGGTGGTGGAAGTAGATTCAATAGTAACTTTCAAAAGGGAATTGGATAAAGACTTGAAAAAGAAAAAAATTGCTGGGCAATGTGGAAAGAGCTGGGGAGTGGGATTAATTGGATAGCTCTTTCAAAGAGCCGGCACCGGCATGATGGGCTGAATGTCCTCCTTTGCTGTATGATTCCAGCAGCTGTGCGTGATGTCACAACTCCCAACACTCCAAAATGTCACGGCCAGCCCCGGATTCGGGCCATGCAGCAGCCCATTTACAGGAAGAGTAGATGCACATTAAAAATAAATGGACGAGATCGCCTTAGTTCGTTCTACCGCGACCCAGGTCATCAGGTAAAAGTAGATGGAGGCCCGGGCTAACACGGCCTGGTCCTGATCAATGGGCCCACGTCGGTGCACCTGCTAGGAATCACAATGACGTCACCCAGGGCCACCCACTTGTTGCCCAGATTGTGCAGGCCAGAGGCTCAGGACTCTGATCATAAAGAAAAAACTTGCATTTCTGTTGCGCCTTTCACATCCTCAGGACCTCCCAATGTGCTTTACAACCAATGAAGTACTTTTAAAATGTAGTCACTGTTGTAATTTGCGCAAAAAGCAATGTGGTAATGACCAGATGATCTGCTTTTGGTGATGTTGGTTAAGGGCTAAATATTGGCCAGAACAGCAGGGAGAACTCCCCTACTCTTCTTGAAATCGTGCCATGGGATCTTTTACGTTCACCTGAGAGGGCAGAGGGGGACTCAGTTTAGTGTATCACTAAAAGATGGTACACCTGACAGTGCAGCACTCCCTCAGTACTGCACTGAAGTGTCACCTTCTCTGGAATGGGACTTAAACCCACAACCTTCTATCTCAGAGTCGAGAGATGCTGAGTAGTGAGCCAGGGCTGAACACCTCTGTGTTATATTGTCCTTAGGAGAGTAGCTCTCAGTGAACAAGTTGAGAGCTCCAATCTGGACGGATGTTTCCATATTTCACCCCTCTCCCCAAATTCCCAATGGGAATATGGATAAACACCAAGAGATTTCTGAGCAGTCAATCATTGGAGCTTCTAGAAACTGTGTAAATAATTGTCCAGTTTCTCTAAAGTGGCTAAGACTTGGGCTAGAACATAAATAATAGGAGAAGGTGTAGGCCATTTAGCCCCTCGAACCTACTCCACCATTCAATAAGATCATGGCTGATCGTCGACCTCAACTCCACTTTACCGCCCAATCTCCACATCACTTGATTCCCCAAGAGTCCAAAAACCTATCGATCTCAGTCTTGAATATACTCAATGAATGAGCATCTACAGCCCTCTGGGGTAGAGAAATCCAAATATTCACGACCCTCTGAGTGAAGATATTCCTCCTCATCTCAGTCTTAAATGTTCGACCTGAGACAATGTCCCCTAGTTCTTGACTCTCCAGCCAGAGAAAGCATCCTCTCAGCATTTACCCTGTCAAGCACTCTTAGGGTATTATACATTTCCATGAGATCACCTCTCATTCTTCTAAACTCCAGACAGTATAGGCCCATTCTACTCAATCTCTCCTAATAGGACAACCCTCTCATCTTAAAGAACTATTGGATACATGTCTTATATTCCAGAAGGTTGACCTGCATTGTCATTGAAGAAAACCCCATCTCAGCAAAGTCACAACGAAGTTTGTCTCAGCTAAAGTGGGCATCACTAGAACTTCCAGGTTCTGCTGCATCAACAATTGGAACAGATGAACCTTGCATATTCCTCTTAATGTCTTTGAGATCTCCTCCTGAGCTGTGCAGAGCCATTATACCTCACCAGGGGTGCCCACCACCAACTCCCACCAGATCCCAACTATTCCAATATAGACTGGGATAACAATAATAATATAAGGGGCAAAGAGGGGTTGGAATTTTTGAAATGTGTTCAGGATAACCTTCTTGACCAGTATGTTTCTGGCCCAATGAGGAAGGAGGCATTGCTGGACTTGGTTCTAGGGAATGAGGTGGGCCATGTGGAGCAAGTTTCAGTGGCAGAGCATTTAGGGAGCAGCGATCATAGTATCATAAGGTTTAGAACAGCTATGGAAAAGGACACGGACCCACTCTAAAGTAAAAATACTCAATTGGAGGAGGGCCAATTTCAATGGGATGTGAACAGAACTGGCCCGGGTAAATTGGAATCAAAGATTGGCAGGCAAAACTGTAATTGTACTGTGGATGCCTTTAAAGAGGAGATGGTTATTGTACAATCTAGGCACATTCCCACAAGGCAGAAAGGTAGGGCAACTAAAGGCAGAGCTCCCCGGATGACAAAAGAGATAGTGAGTAAGATGAAACGGAAAAAAGGGGTGTATGATGGACATCAGGTTGATAACACAAGTGAGAACCAGGCAGAAGATAGAAAGTTCAGAGGGGAAGTGAAAAAGGAAATAAGAGGAGCAAAGAGAGAGCACGAGAATAGACTGATGGCCAACATAAAAGGGAATCCAAAAGTCTTCCATCAGCATGTAAACTCTAAACGGGAAGTAAGAGGAGGGGTGGGACTGATTAGGAACCATAAAAGAGATCTACTCATGGAGGCGGAGGGGATGATAAAGAAGGGATACTAAAAAGGCTAGCTGTACTTAAAGTAGATAAGTCACCGGGTCCGGATGGGATGCATCCTCGGTTGCTGAGGAAATTAAGGGTGGAAATTGCTGAGGTACTGGCCATAATCTTCCAATCATCCGTAGATACGGGGTTGGTGCCAGAGGACTGTAGAATTGCAAATGTTACTCCCTTGTGTAAAAAAACCCAGCAACTCTTGGTCAGTCAGTTTAGCCTCAGTGGTGGGGAGACTTTTAGAAACAATAATCCAGGACAGAATTAACAGTCACTTGGATGAATGTGGATTGATTAGGGAAAGCCAGCACGGATTTGTAAAAGGCAAATCGTGTTAAACTAACCCGATAGAGTTTTTTTGATGTGGTAACAGAGAGGGTAGATGAGGACATTGCAGTTGATATGGTGTTTAGAGACTTTCAAAAGGTGTTTGATAAAGTGCCACATGGTCGGCTTATCATCAAGATTGCGGCCCATGGAATAAAAGGGGCAGTAGCAACATGGATGCAGAATTGGCTAAATGACAGGAAACAGAGAGTAGTGGTGAACAGTTGTTTTTCAAACTGGAGGGAGGTGTACACTGGTGTTCCCCAGGGGGCGGTGCTGGGACCACTGCTATTCTTGAAATATATTAATGACTTAGACTTGGATGTACAGGGCACAATTTCAAAATTTGCGGAGGACACAAAACTTGGAAGGGTAGTAAACAGTAAGGAGGATAGTGATAGACTTCAAGAGGATATAGAGAGGATATAGTGGCATGGGCAGACACGTGGCAGATGAAATTTAACGCAGAAAAATGCAAAGTGATACATTTCAATAGGAAGAAGAAGGAGAGGCAATATAAACTAGAGGGCACAACTGTAAAAGTGGTGCAGGAACAGAGAGGTCTGGGCGGATATGTGCACAAAACATTGAAGGTGGCAGGGCAGCTTGAGAAAGCAGTTTAAATAGCATATGGGATCCTGGGCTTTATAAATAGAGACATGAGTACAAAAGTGTGGAAGTCATGATGAACCTTTATAAAATACTGGTTCGGCCACAACTGGTGTATTGTGTCCAGTTCTGGGCACAGCACTTTAGGAAAGACGTGAAGGCCTTAGAGAGGGTGCAGAAGAGATTTACTTGAATGATTCCAAGGATGAGGGGCTTTAGTTATGTGGATAGACTGGGGAAGCTAGGATTGTTCTCCTTGGAACAGAGACAGTTGAGAAGAGATTTGATAGAGGTATTCAAAATCATGAGGGGTCCAGAGTAGACAGAGAGAAACTGTTCCCATTGGTGGAAGGGTCAAGTACCAGAGGTCATAAATTTAAGGTGATTGGCAAAAGAATCAAAGGCGACATGAGGAAAAACTTTTTTTTCAGAGTGAGTTGTTAGGATGTGGAATGCACTGCCCGAGGGGAGGGGGGAGGCCGATTCAATCATTGCCGACAAAAGGGAACTGGATAAGTGCTTGAAAATAAAAAAAATTGCGGGCCACCGGGATTGGGCGGGGGAGTGGGACTGGCTGGATTGCTCTTGCATGGAGCCCGAGCGGACTCGATGGGCTGAACGGCCTCCTTGCGTGCTGTAACCTTTCTATGATTCTATAAGTAGCACGTGATCACGAGGCGAATCTGTATGCAACACGTGATCTCCGAATAGATCGCCACAATTTTTTCACATAAGCATGGAACAGGCACAGAGACAAAAATTGATCAAACAAGCCCAAAATGTGACACTAGATATGACCAGTTGGAGCTCCGGCGAGAAGTCCTGTCCGGGAAACCCATGGATTTCCATCTACCAAAATTAATGAGAGTATGCAAACAGGAAGTTACTTTCAAGTGTTTAGAAAGTGACACATGTCCAAATACCTATCCTGTATGTCTTAATAATTAGAGAATATCATAGTCCATTGGTGCAGCATCTTGGCTTCATTATCTTCTCACCCCTTTCACAAAGGCAGCACGCCCCTTAGCTCTTTCCCCCCTTAGCCATTTCTCCCCACCCCCATTCCCAAGGGCACACCCTCCCCTTAACCATTTCTCCCCATTCACGAGGGCTTTCACTCCCCTTAACCATCTCTACCCGTGAGCGGTTCGGTGAGACGTTCGCTGAGCGATTGGTGAGAAAGTAAAAATCACTAAAAAAAATTACCCTTTAATTCAGATAAATGCGGGTTTGGATCATTTGTTTATTTGTCAAATGAAAATAAAAATATATTCAGTAATCTAACACTCGGGAGAGTGAAACAAATTCACTGTTAAGTTTGATCCAGTCTTGGGGGAAAGTTTTGTTTCCTCTCCCAGTCTCTGCCTCTCCTGTCTGACTGCACACATCTCCCAGCTGGTTCAAGCAAACAAGACAACTCGGAGCAATTAATTTCTTATTGAAAAGTGAACAATCCTAAATTGAATCTTGCATTCACAATTTCCGCGGGTGTATAACCAATGGAAATAAATGAAATACAATAGAACGAGGTGAATATCACAGAGAGAGTAACCGGCCTCACATTTGGTAATAAAGAGGGAACTGGAAACTGGGCGGGTTTTATACCGACAGGAAATTCGCGTCCTTGGACTGATTGGGCGATGGTGGGGGGAGGGGGCGGTGGAGGGACTCGGGTCTTTACATTTATAACCGTGGGGGCTAACCATCGAGTACCGCGCGGATCGGTCACTGCACGATGTTCTGGGTGATTGTGGCCCTATTTTTACCATGTACGTCTTTCTGTTTATTTATTTATGAGTTATGTATTTAGAATTTTCATTATTTTGAAGTCAGGTAATTTTGTGCATTTTTTCCAGGGGATTGTTTTGCTGGGACCGTGACACAGACTCCGATATCGATTACAAAACTCCCCAATAAAAGTGTCAGATTTAAGTGTGTGGTGAACGCACAGAGCAGCGCGACCCATTGGTATCAGCACCGGCCGGGTCAGGAGCTCACCAGAATACTCTATTACGACACCAGCTCCGTTCGGGATACGGATTTCAGCGCCAGGTTCAAAGCAGAAAAGAACGACAATACGTACATTTTAATAATCAATAACATCCAGGAGACAGACACTGCCACTTATTACTGTGCCTATTGGGACAGCACAGTGTTCAACAGAGACAGGAACCCTTTACAAAAACCCGGCCTGAGCTCCCTCCTCCTCCGACACAAACAACTTGCATTTATATAATGCCTTTAACGTAGTAAAACTTCACAATGCGCTTCACGGGAGAGTAACGAGGCAAAATTTGACACCGAGTAAGAGTTAAATCAGCTACGGTGTCTTCTATGGCTCATATTTTATGTTTCAAATTTAAAAAGTATTAAATTCTGGCAGTCTCAAATTTGTTCAGGGCTTAAAGGGTTAAAGTATGAGGACAGGTTGCATGAACTTGGCTTGTATTCCCTTAAATGATCGAGGGGTGAACTGATTGAGGTGTTTAAAATGAGAAAATGTTTGGATAGGGTCGATAGAGAGGAACGGTTTCCTCTGGTGTAGGATTGGAGAACAAGGGGGCATAACCTTAAAATTAGAGCTACGCTGTTCAGGGGTGATGTCAGGAATGATGTCTTCACATAAAGGCTAGTGGAAATCTGGAACCCTCCCCCACCCCACCAGCCCCAAATAATCTGTGGCTGCTGGGGATCAATTGGAGCTTTCTATACTGAGATGGATAGATTTTTATTGGGTAAGGATATCAAGGGATGTGGAGCAAAGGTGGGTAAATGGAGTTGAGGTACAGATCAGCCATTATCTGACTGAATGCAGAATAGGCTTGAGAGGCTGAATGGCTCTCTCAAAGAGCCATCAACAACTCCATTATCATTGTATCATAGGATGACCTGAATGGTAGAAGGCGAACGACATGGACCTTGGTCTTTTCTCGTCTAACAATTTCTATGTTTCTATAATAGAATAGGCCAGTTAACAAAAACATCTTCAAAATCTCTTTCTTTAACTTTTGTAATTCCACCAACTCTTCCACCATTGGTGTTTACCTCCTTTGTTACCTCCCAAGGCATATTTTCCACATTAAAGACACAATATAGGATCATTGACTCATAGAATCATAGAATGGTTACAGCACAGAATGAGGCCATTCAGACCTTCGAGTCCATGCTCGCTCTCTGCAAGATCAATCCAGCTAGTCACACTCCCCCATCCTATCCCGGTAGCCCTGCAAATTAATTCTCTTTTGAAAGCCACAATTGAATCTGCCTCCACCACCCCCTCGGGCAGTGCATTCCAGATCCTAACCACTCGCTGGGTAAAAATGTTTTGCTTCATGTCGCCTTTGGTTTTTTTCCCAATCACCTTAAATCTATGTCCTCTGGTTCTTGACCATTCTGCCAATGAGAACAGTTTCTCTCTATCTAATCTGCCTGGACGCTTTATGATTTTGTATACATCTATAAAATCTCCTCTCAATCTTCTCTGCTCTAAGGAGAACAACCCCAGCTTCTCCAGTCTATCCACATAACTGAAGTCCCTCATCCCTGGACTCATTCTAGTAAATCTATTCTGCACCCTCTCTAAGGCCTTCACATCCTTCCTAAAGTGCGGTGCCTAGAACTGGACACAGTTGTGGCCGAACAAGTGTTTTATACAGATTCATCGTAACCTCCTTGCTTTTGTACTCTATGCTTCTATTTATAAAGCCCAGGATCCCAAATGCTTTCTTAACCACTTTCTCAACCTGCCCTGTCACCTTCAACGATTTGTGCACATATACCCCCAGATCACTCAGTCCTGCACCCCTTTTAGAATTGTACCCTTTAGTTTATATTGCCTCTCCTTGTTCTTCCTACCAAAATTTCTCACTTCACACATTTCAGTGTTAACTTTCATCTGCCACGTGTCCGCTCATTCCACCAGCCTGTCTATGTCCTCATGAAGTCTATCACTATCCTCCTCACTGTTCACTACCCTTCCAAGTTTTGTGTCATCTGCAAATTTTGAAATTGTGCCCTGTACACCCAATCATTAATATATATCAACAAAAGCAATGGTCCTGGTGCCGACCCATGGGGGACACCACTGTATATCTACCTCCAGTCTAAAAATCAACCGTTCACCACTACTTGCTGCTTCCTGTTACTTAGCCAATTTTGTATCAATGTTGCCACTGCCCATTTTATTCCATGGGCTTAAACTTTGAGGACAAGTCTATTATGTGGCTCTTTATCAAACTTTTGGAAGTCCTTATACACCACATCGACCACATTGCCCTCATCGACCCTCTCTGTTAACTCATAAAAAAACTCAATTAAGTTAGTTAAACACGATTTGCCTTTAACAAATATGTGCTGGCTTTCCTTAATTAATCCACACTTGTTCAAGTGACTGTTAATTTTGTACCAGATTATCGTTTCTAAAAGTTTCCCCACTACCAATTGCTATCAACTGTTTAAGTTCAATTTTAAAGTTTAAATTTTTAAGTTTCTGTCGGGCTTCAGCAGAGAGAGCTGCTGTAGCAAGTTAATTGGTTAGCTAGATTAAACTGGTACCTGAAGGTGGGGCAGGCCTGACTCATCTGAGTCACAAACTGTAGAAATACAGGGGCCTGTCAGTGCGACAGCACAGTGTGCGGACAATACCGTGTGAACTGAGAGTTTGGTACATGTGGGAGTTCGGTGAAGTGGGGGAAGGAGGTGCTGCTTTGCCTTGCTTTTCCTAACTTTTTCCCCAGAGCGGCAATGGACCTGAGAGTAGAAGAATGAGATTGGGGAATAAAAGCAGCAGCAGACCTGCAACAAGAGACAACTACTGTGCGACATCACAGGTGAGGCAGGAGAGTCTGAGAGGTGAGCACAGTATAAAAGGAGAGACCTAGAGCGGGAGGAGAGTAGGAAAGTCTAAGGCAAGTCATGGCAGCACAGCTCGCACCCGTGATATGCTCCTCCTGCACTATGTGGGAAATCATGGACACTACCAGTGTCCCTGGCGCCCACGTGTGCAGGAAATGTGTCCAGCAACAGCTACAGGCTAACTGTCTTTCGGAGCTGGAGCTGTGGGTGGATTCACTGTGGAGTATCCGTGATGCTGAGACTATCGTGGATAGCACGTTCAGTGAGGTGGTCACACCGCAGGTAAAGATTACACAGGCAGAAAGGAAATGGGTGACCACCAGCAGAGTAAAAGGACTAGGCAGGTAGAGCAGGAGTCCCCTGGGGCCATCTCCCTCTCAAACAGATATTCTGCTTTAGATACTGTTGGGGGAGATGGCTTATCAGGGGAAAGCAGCAAGAGCCAAGTTCGGGGCACCACGGGTGGCTCTGCTGCACAGGAGGGGAGGAGGAAGAGTGGCAGGGCTATAGCGATAGGGGATTCAATTGTAAGGGGAACAGATAGGCGTTTCTGCGGCCGCAAACGTGACTCCAGGATGGTATGTTGCCTCCCTGGTGCTAGGGTCAAGGATGTCATGGAGCGGCTGCAGGGCATTCTGGAGGGGGAGGGTGAACAGCCAGTAGTCGTGGTCCATGTTGGTAGCAATGACATAGGTAAAAAAAGGTTGAGGTCCTGCAATGTGAATTTAAGGAGTTAGGAGATAAATTAAAAAGCAGGACTTCAAATGTAGTGATCTCAGGATTACTACCGGTGCCACGTGCTAGTGAGTATAGGAACAGGAGAATAGACAGGATGATTACGTGGCTGCAGGGATGGTGTAGGAGGGAGGGATTTAGATTCCTGGGACATTGGGACCGGTTCTGGGGAAGGTGGGACCTGTACAAGCGTGACGGGTTACACCCGAGCAGGGCCGGGACCAATGTCCTCGCGGGGGTGTTTGCTAGTGCTGTTGGGGAAGGTTTAAACTAGAGTGGCAGGGGGATGGGAACCTGAGCGGGGAGTCAGAAGGGAATAAAGTTGAGAGCAGCAAGAGAGGGGAAGACCCAGGGGAAATCTACAATACAAATAGTACAAACAGTTGTTCGAGAACAAGTGAAAGGGAAAAGCGTAGAGCAGCGGAAAGAAAGTGTACGTTAGGCACGGCAGATAAAATAAAAACAAGAAGGAGTAAGGCGATTAACCCAGCATCAAAGCTGTGACAGGGGGTTGGGAACCTGAGCAGGGAGACAGAGGAAAGCGTGTCAGGAAGGGACAGAAGGATTGGAGTAAAAGGTAAAATGTTAAAAAAGGAAAAAGCAGGAACTAAGTGTCACAAAACATATTTGAAAGTTCTTTATCTGAATGCACGTAGCATTCGTAACAGAATGGATGAGTTAACGGCACAAATAACTATGTATGGCTATGATCTTGTGGCCATTACAGAAACATGGCTGCAGGGTGACAACGACTGGGAATTAAATATGCCAGGGTATTTAACAATCAGGAAGGACAGGCAGGAAGGAAGGGGAGGTGGGGTGTCTATGTTAATAAAGGAAGGAATCACTGTAATACAGAGAAATGATATTGGGACAAAGGATCAGGACAATGAAACAGTTTGGGTAGAGATAAGGAATAATAAGGGGGAAAAACACTAGTGGGCGTAGTATATAGGCCTGCTAATAGTTGCAACTCTGCTGGAAGAAGTATTAATCAGGAAATAGTCGGGGCATGTAATAAGGAAACAGCTATAATTATGGGGGATTTTAAGTATCATATTAACTGGACAAATCAAATTGGGCAGGGCAGCCTTGAGGAAGAGTTTATTGAGTGTATTAGGAATGGATTTCTTGAGCAGTGTGTAACTGATCCTCCAAGGGGGCAGGCAACCTTGGACCTGGTCCTGTGTAATGAGCCAGGATTAATTAATAATGTCCTAGTTAAGGATCCCCTTGGAATGAGTGACCATAACATGGTTACATTCCATATCCAATTAGAGGGTGAGAAGGTTGGTTCTCAAACAAGCGTACTGAGCTTGAATAAAGGAGACTATGATGGTATGAGTGTGGAATTGATTAAAATGGAATGGGAAAATAGATTAAAGGGTAAGACGGTACATGAGCAGTGGTGTTTATTTAAGGAGTTATTTTACAACTTTCAAAAAATATATATTCCACTGAGGAAAAAAGGGTGTAAAAGAAATGACAGCCATCCGTGGCTAAGTAAAGAAATTAAGGATAGTATCTGACTAAAAACAAGGACATATAAGGTAGCCAAACTTAGTGGGCGGATAGAAGATTGGGAAGTCTTCAAAAGACAGCAAAAAGTAACTAAAGGATTGATTAAGAAAGGGAAGATAGATTATGAAAATAAATTAGTAAAAAATATAAAAACAGATAGCAAGAGTTTCTATAGTTATATAAAAAGAAAAAGGGTGGCTAAGGCAAACGTAGGTCACTTAGAGGATGGGACCGGGAAATTAATGGTGGGAAACATGGAGATGGCAAAAATGCTGAACAAATATTTTGTTTCAGTCTTTACGGTTGAGGACACTAAGAATTTCCCAACACTGGACAAACAGGGGGCTCTGGGGGGGGGGGGGGGGAGAGCTAAATATGATTAAAATCACTAAGGAATTGGTACTCAGTAAATTAATGGACCTGATGGCTTACATCCTAGGGTATTGAGGGAAGTGGCAGTAGGGATTGTGGATGCTTTGGTAATAATTTTCCAAAATTCTCTGGACTCGACGAAGGTCCCGGCAGATTGGAAAACTGCTAATGTAACACCCTTATTTAAAAAGGGTAGTAGGCAGAAGGCTGGAAATTATAGACCAGTTAGCTTAACATCTGTGCTGGGTAAAATTTTGGAGTCTATTTTTAAGGAGACAGTAGCAGAACATTTGGATAAACATAATTTAATAGGACAAAGTCAGCATGGTTTTATGAAGGGGAAGTCATGTCTGACAAATTTGCTTGAGTTCTTTGAGGACAAAACGTACAGGGTGGATAAAGGGGAATCGGTGGATGTAGTGTATTTAGACTTCCAGAAGGCATTCGACAAGGTGCCACATAAAAGATTATTGCTCAAGATCAAGAATCACTGGATTGGGGGTAATATTCTGGCATGGGTGGAGGATTGGTTATCTAACAGGAAGCAGAGAGTTGGGATAAATGGTTCATTCTCGGACTGGCAACCAGTAGCCAGTGGTGTTCCACAGGGGTCGGTGCTGGGTCCCCAACTCTTTACAATCTATATTAACGATTTGGAGGAGGGGACCGAGTGTAACATATCAAAGTTTGCAGATCATACGAAGATGGGAGGGAAAGTAGAGAGTGAGGAGGACATAAAAAAACCTACAAGGGGATATAGACAGGCTGGGTGAGTGGGCGGAGATTTGGCAGATGCAATACAATATTGGAAAATGCGAGGTTATGCACATTGGCAGGAAAAATCAGAGAGCAAGTTATTATCTTAATGGCGAGAAACTGGAAAGTACTGCAGTACAAAGGGATCTGGGGGTCCTAGTGCAAGAAAATCAAAAAGTTAGTATGCAGGTGCAGCAGGTGATCAAGAAGGCCAACGGAATGTTGGCTTTTATTGCTAGGGGGATAGAATATAAAAACAGGGAGGTATTGCTGCAGTTATATAAGGTATTGGTGAGACCGCACCTGGAATACTGAATACAGTTTTGGTGTCCATACTTAAGAAAAGACATACTTGCTCTCGAGGCAGTACAAAGAAGGTTCACTCGGTTAATCCCAGGGATGAGGGGGTGGACATATGAGGAGAGGTTGAGTAGATTGGGACTCTACTCATTGGAGTTCAGAAGAATGAGAGGCGATCTTATTGAAACATATAAGATTGTGAAGGGGCTTGATCGGGTGGATGTGGTAAGGATGTTCCCAAGGATGGGTGAAACTAGAACTAGGGGGCATAATTTTAGAATAAGGGGCTGCTCTTTCAAAACTGAGATGAGGAGAAACTTCTTCACTCAGAGGGTAGTAGGTCTGTGGAATTTGCTGCCCCAGGAAGGTGTGGAAGCGACATCATTAGATAAATTTAAAACAGAAATAGACAGTTTCCTAGAAGTAAAGGGAATTAGGGGTTACGGGGAGCGGGCAGGAAATTGGACATGAATTTAAATTTGAGGTTAGGATCAGATCAGCCATTATCTTATTGAATGGCGGGGCAGGCTCGAGGGGCCGATTGGCCTACTCCTGCTCCTCTTTCTTATGTTCTTATGTACCAAGATTAAACTGACTGGCCTGTAGTTGCTGGGTTTATCCTTACACCCTTTTTTGAAAAAGGGTGTAACATTTGCAATTCTCCAGTCCTCTGGCACCAACCCCATATCTACAGATGATTGTTAGATTATGGCCAGTAGCTCTGCAATTTCCACCCTTACTTCCCTCAGTAACCCAGGATGCATCCCATTTGGATGGGATGACTTATCTACTTTAAGTACAGCTAGCCTTTCTAGTACCTCCTCATTATCAATTTTTAGTCCATCCAGTAACTCAACTACCTCCTCTTTTCCTGTGACTTTGGTAGCATCTTCTTCGTTGGTAAAGACAGATACAAAGTACTCATTTCGTTTTTTTTTATTCGTTCATGGGATGTGGGCGTCGCTGGCGAGGCCGGCATATATTGCCCATCCCTAATTGCCCTTGAGAAGGTGGTGGTGAGCCGCCTTCTTGAACCACTGCAGTCCATTTGGTGAAGGTTCTCCCACAGTGCTGTTCGGAAGGGAGTTCCAGGATTTTGACCCAGCGACGATGAAGGAATGGCGATATATTTCCAAGTCGGGATGGTGTGTGACTTGGAGGGGAACGTGCAGGTGGTATTGTTCCCATGTAACTGCTGCTCTTGTCCTTCTAATTGGTCGAGGTCACGGGGTTGGGAGGTGCTGTCGAAGAAGCCATGGCGAGTTGCTGCAGTGCATCCTGTGGATGGTACACACTGCAGCATCAGTGCACCGCTGGTGAAGGGAGTGAATCTTTTGGGTGTTGGATGGGGTGCCAATCAAGCAGGCTGCTTTGTCCTAGATGGTGTCGAGTTTCTTGAGTGTTGTTGGAGCTGCACTCATCCAGGCAAGTTGTTGCCATATAAATTTGCGGGTGAGACAACTTTTTAACTATCGCTGTGAACAGCTAGAATTGATAATACGAAAGTAGTCACTCTGCTTTTCAAACGGTATTTGAAAATTATTCCACTATTCCTAGCAACTGATGCAGTCTTCCTGTCTCTTTACCAAACTTCCACTCATACAATGCGCACATTCCTTTCATTGCTGAAAAATAGGGTCTTCGGAAGGAGACATCATCTAAGATTGTTAACAGACACGGACAGGAAAAGGGTTAAATCTATTTTCAAAAGTACAACGGATGTTGTACACAGAATCTCGTGCAGTTAGTTTCCCTTCTGGAATGAAAGCTGGTTCTCAAGAAGGGACACGAACCTATGAGATTATCTGGTCCAGTATCAGACGGTCAATACATGGAATATGACATGGCGGTGTGCGGAAGCCCAGTGAGGTGGGTCCAGGGATGTCGAATGAGGAAGATAAGATGAAAGGGAAAGTGAAGGGAAAGCATTATGAGATGAAAGTCATCTCACTCATGTTAATCAATAGGATAACTTCACCCAATGGCCACACACAAACGCACCTCAAACTGTTTTTTTTTAACTCGGAGGCTCGCACTTTCCAGAGAGCCGCTGTTAAACCGAACACTTCATTCCCCCATGAATAAAACGGCGCGCAACAGAATGTTGCAAATACTGTAATCGATCAGGGCGACTAGAAAGAGGAAAAGGAGAGGGCGGGGCGGGTTTAAAACGGGAAGGAATGTCTCACTGATTGGGTTGAGAGTAGCGAGTCATTTCCTTTTTCATTCTCACCATCTGGTTGAGTGAATCGTTCATAATCCAGTAGCGGAGTGAACAGAGCGACATGTCACTGCATTACTGGGTCATTGTGCTGACAGTGTTGCCCTGTATGTGTTTTTGATCCGTTATTCAGATGTTGTTATTCAGTCTCCTCTATCACACCGATCTTTTATCCGTATGTATTCTTTTTTCAGGCGGATGTTTTGCCCAAACCTTGACACAGCTTTACCCATCGGTTACCAGTTTAGCTGGTAAAACGGGTAGATTCCTCTGTGAAGTAAAAGGTGCATCGATCGACAGCAGTAATCCCATCCATTGGTACCAGCACAAACCCGGCCAGCCACCCACCAGAATACTTTATTATAATGGGAAAACAACATCGCGGGATCCGGGATTTGATAACAGGTTTAAAGCGGGAACGAGTAAAGGCACCGAATTCTACCTAGCAATCGACAAAGTAAAGGCAGAGGAAGCGGCCACTTATTACTGTGCTCGCTGGGTAGACACAGTGCGAAACAGATAAACAAACCCTGTACAAAAACCCCGAACCACTCGAGCTTTAATTATCAGAGAAAGCCACAGACTCCTCGTTGATTCGGGAAAAGCAGCAGCGAAACCCCAGCTGGGTTTGTGGCTTAACCTTTTCTGCCTAAACCGATGAAATGCCAAGTCACCGGTTACCTCTGTCATTTTCATCTATGTGCTTCTTTTGAAGTGCTCATGGAGTTAAAACTGTAAATGGGCTTCTGCATGACCTGAAAGTTCTCGTGGAATTAAAACGCCGAAAGCTGCCCTAGTTGAAAGTTCGCGGCCGCGGTATAAGATGGACCTGCTCTGCCGTGTTTAGTGAGGTTCCCCTGCGGGGTTTTATACTGTAGAGGTGGTCCTTCAGAGACCGACTCCCATGGTGTGGATATTCGGCCACCAGGGGTCCGATGTTCTGGACCAGCGGTGAGGGAGCCGTCTTTAACACTGGGTGTTCCTGGCCAGCTCTGGCCCCATTGGCACAGCAAAAATTTCCACCGAGGACAAACTTTCTCATTTCCTGGACTTTACAAATAGAGGCACAGAGTACAAAAGCAAGGGAATTGTGCTAAACCTGTGTAAATCACTGTTTAGGCCTCAGCTGGAGTATTGTGCCCTATTCTGGGCACGACACTTTAGGAAGGATTTCAAAGCCTTGGAGAGGGTGCACATAAGGTTTGCCAGGATGATACCAGGGAGAGGGACTTCAGTTAAGTGGGGAGACTGGAGAAGCTGGGATTGTTCTCCTTGGAACAGAGAAGGTTAAGGGGCGAATTAATGGAGGTATTCAAAATTATAAAGGGTTTTGGTAGAGTAGACAGGGAGAAACTATTTCCACCGGCAGGAGGGTCAGTAACCAGAGGACACAGATTTAAGGTAATTGACCAATGAACCAGAGGGAGGTGATCATTTTTTAATGCAGAGAGTTATTATGATCTGTAATTCACTGCCTGAAAGGGTGGTGGAAGTAGATTCAATAGCAACTTTCAAAGGGATTTGGTTAAATACTTGAAAAAGAAAAAAATGCAGGGCTATTGGGGAAGAGTAGCGGAGTGGGACTAATTGAATAGTTCTTTCAAAGAGCCGGCACCGGCATGATGGGCTGAATGTCCTCTTTCTGTGCTGTATGATTCGAGCACCTGTGCGTGATGTCACCACACCTGACACTCCAAAATGTCACGGCCAGCACTGGATTCGGTTCATGCTGCAGCCCATTTACAGGAAGAATGAATGCACATTAAAAATAAATGGACAAGACCGCGTTAGTTCACTCTCCGGAGTCCCCTATCACGAGGTAAAAGTAGCTGGAGACCTGAGCTAGCACGGCCTGGTCCTGTTCCATGGGTCCACTTAGCTACATCTGCTAGGAATCACGATGATGACACCCAGGGCCACCCACTTGTTGCCCAGATTGTGCAGGCCAGAGGCTCAGGACTCTGCTCATAACGAAAAAACATGTTTTTCTGTAGCGCCTTTTACAACCCCTGGACCTCCTGATTTGCTTTACAACCAATGAAGGACTATTTGAAATGTAGTCACTGTTGAACAAACAGCAATGTGACAACGACCAGATGATCTGCTTTTGGTGATGTTGGTTCAGGGCTAAATATTGGCCAGAACAGCAGGGAGAACTCTCCTACTCTTCTTGAAATAGTGCCATGGGACCTTTTATGTTCACCTGGGAGGACAGAGGACGACTCAGTTTAGTGTATCATCTGAAAGATGGCACCTCTGCTAGTGCAGCACTCCCTAAATACCACACTGAAGTATCACCCTCTCTAGAGTGGGACTATGAACCCACAACCTTCTAACTCAGAGGCGAGAGTGCTACCAACTGAGCCAAGGCTGACACGTTAGTGTAACATTGTCCTTTGGAGAGTAGTTTTCGGTGAACAAGTTCAGAGCTCCGATCTGGACAGACATTTCCATATTTCACACCTCTCCCCGAATTCCCAATGGGAATATGGATAAACACCAAGAGATTTCTGAGCAGTCAATCATTGGAGCTTCTAGAAACTGTGTAAATAATTGCCCAGTTTCTCTAAAGTGGCTGAGACTTGGGCTAGAACATAAATAATAGGACCAGGAGTAGGCCATATGGCCCCTCAAACCTGATCCACCATTCAATAAGATCATGGCTGATCGTTGACCTCAACTCCACTTTCCCACCCGATCTCCATATCCATTGATTCCCCTAGAGTCCAAAAATCTATCGATCTCAGTCTTGAATATACTCAACGACTGAGCATCCACAGCCCTCTGGGGTAGAGAATTCCAAATATTCACGATCCTCCGAGGGAAGAAATTCCTCCTAATCTCAGTGTTAAATGTCTGACCTGATATCCTGAGACTGTGTCCCTTAGTTCTAGTGAAACTTTGCTGCACAGCCTCCAGGGCAAGTATATCCCTCCTTAGGTAAGAAGATCAAAACTGCACACTGTACTGCAGGTGTGGTCTCACCAAGGCCTTGTACAATTGCAGCAAGACTTCCTTATTCTTGTACTGCAATAAAGGCCATCATACCATTTACCTTCCTAATTGCTTGCTGTACCTGCATGTTAACTTTCTGTGTTTCATGTACAAGGACACCCAAATCCCTCCGAACACGAACATTTAATAGTTCCTCACCATTTAAAAATATTCTGTTTTTCTATTTTTCCTACCAAGTGAATAACCTCACATTTCCACAAATTATACTCCATCTGCCACCTTCTTGCCCACTCACTTAACCTGTTGGTATCACTTTGCAGACACTTTGCGTCCTCCTCACAGCTTACTTTCCCACCTAGCTTTGTATCATCAGCAAACTCGGTACATTACACTTGATCCCTTCTTCTAAGTCATTAATATAGATTGTAAGTAGCTGAGGCCCAAGAAACAGATCCCTGCGGCACTCCACTAGTTACAATCTGCCAACCTGAAAATGATCTGTTTATTCCTACTCTCTGTTTTCTATCCTTTAACCAATCCTCAATCCATGCTAATATATTACCCCCAAACCCCCGAGCCCTAATCTTTTGCTAATCTCTTCCTCTTACAATCTGTTTTTATATTTCTTGCTAGTTTACTCTCATACTCAATTTTCTCCCTCTTTATCAATTTCTTGGTTATCCTTTGCTGATATCTAAAACCCTCCCATTCCTCAGGCTTATTACTCTTTTTGGCAACATTATAAGCCTCTTCTTTTAATCTAATTCTATCCTTAACTTCTCTAGTTAGTCTCGGTTGATTCATCTTTCCCGTAGAGTTTTATATTCCTCAAGGGGCTGTAAGAAAATATGAAGAACGGAAAGTGAGAAAAGAGATAAGAGGCAGAGAAAAGGGGAAAGTGACAGGTAAAATACAGTCAGAAAAGCAATACCGTAACACCAGAGGTGTTCAAAATCATGATCGGTTTTGACAGAGTAGATAAGGAGAAACTGTTTCCAGCGGCAGAGGGCTCGGATTTAAGGTGATCAGCAAAAGAGCCAAAGGCAACATGAGGAAACATTTTTTTACGCAGCCAGTTGTTATGATCTGGAATGCACTGCCTGAAAGCGTGGTGGAAGCAGATTCAATAGTAACTTTCAAAAAGGAATTGGATAAATACTTGAAGGGAAAAAATTACAGGACTATGGGGAATTGGACTAAATGGATAGCTGTTTCAAAGAGCGGCACAGGCGCGATGGGCCGAATTGCCTCTTCCTCTGCTGTACCTACTATGATACAGAAGAAAGCGGTAAAATTAGAAAGCGAGAAGTGTGAGAGCAAATACCGATTACAAAACTGCGTGATAGGAGTGAAAACACAGCAAGAGCGAAGGAGTAGTTTAATTTCTTCAATGTTGCTCATGCAACACTTTTAATTTAATAAAACGCGCCCCATCTGTAGTTTACAATAGGTTTGAACTTCTGCGGCTCCCACCTCCTATACATCAATGAAAAAAACCACTCAACCACCGTGTAAAGAGCGGCGAGGCAAAGATCCAGATGATGAACAGATCGCGGTACCGCCAGGAAGCGGGACCGTTTTACATTGACTGGGTTTGGAGATGCGCGTCATTTCCTTTTAACCTCCAACCACCTGGTTAAATAGAGCGAGTACATCCTAATCTTCACTACTGCATCATGTCGTTCCATTGTCTGGTTATTGTGCTGATACTTTGCCCCAGTAAGTCTTCAGGAATCAGTTTGTTTGTGATTTCTGTCTATCGTTCAAAACCATATCGTTTTTCTGTGTGTTACATTTGCAGGTGGATATTTTTCCGAGGTCTTGAAGCAGTTTCCAATCTCGATCACCAAACCCAATACCACAACGGTCAGAATACAATGCGTGACACAGGACACAGAAACTATCCACTGGTACCAGCACCAACCTAACGAGGCGCCAAGAAGAATAATCCAATATCGCAACAGCGGAATGGTGTTGGATCCTGGAATTTCTACCAAATTCTCAGCGGAGAAGAGTGACTCGTCATTCTTTCTTGTAATTGATAACATTGAACTGGCTGATTCTGCCACGTATTACTGTGCCTACTGGATCTCCACAGTATGAAACAACGATAAAAACGCCTTACAAAAACCCCCAGGCCTCCTCGCTGCTCAGCGCAGTTACGCACGTTCACAGGGCTCCTTATTCCGGGAAGGTGTGATTCAAAAAGTATTTTTGCAGGAGTTCCAAATAACTTTTATTTCAGAATTTACAGTAGAAATAAATCGAGTTGGGGTTTTTAAAATCCAGGGATTCATGTGGACAAAGGGAATGTGGAAATACGGTGCCGGGAAATCCGTCTCTCTGACGCCTCATTGGTTGTGTTCCATACTTTTATAAAAATCTATTTTATCAGTTATTTCATTCACAGGAACCAAAACTCACTTAGTTCCTTGGAGCTTTGTTAAACGGTGGATGAATCTATGATTCTTTACGACTTATATTTTATATTTGGTTCCAAGTTATGTATTTAAATAGGAGACAAATGTTTTTAAATTCCTTCTCATCTTGTTAAGGTGAGGTCGTCAATGCTTTGTAATCTGTTTCTGCGAGTTCTTATTTTCAAAATGAGCAAATTGTAAATATCTGTAAATTAATCACTAATCAATCACTAATCACAGCTTCGGTGCTTGCTTTAAAGTGCATTTTTGGTAACAACTATTTTGGCGCGAGATCCAACACATGAGGCCAATGTCCCGCTTCAATTCCTTACTGGGAATTCCCCATTGGACCCTTCGCTGTCTCACTGATGAGCGATGCTCACACTTTCCAAACAATTGTTGATTTCTTCCATTTTGGACCAGAAGTAAAAAAAATTCGTTGATTTCCATGATTTTCTCCGATTGTTAATGACAACCAGTTTATTTTCTGGGTATAATCTACATATAGTTTACAATGGGATAAACGGACAAAGTGAGATTGTCGTTATGTTAAACTTTCTTTGGAAAGTCCTGCATTAAAAAGAAAACGCGGGCTATAATTGATCGACGGTATTTTCTCTTTTTTATTGAACTTATTGAACTCTCAAAAACGTGCGTTCACATACACATCTTATGAAGCAGTGCATTACATAAGGTCCACGTTCACACATACATTACGTGGAAGTTATGTTCCTTTATTATTTTGTGAACCCAGAGTACATTCGAAGTTGCGTTGAGCTTGTGGGAGTAGTGTGTGACTCATCCCGATTTGTGTGTTCACAAGCGTTGTGGTAGATTGCTTGCTCTTGGTTTCTGGAGATTAGTCAGACCTGTGGACGGTAGGGAGACTCTCCAAACTAGTGAAGATGTTGTTTGGGGGTCATTACACTTCATGATCGCTGGGCTGGTTCCTGTGGTGCTGAGGGTGGGGGGGGGGGGGGGCGGAGGCTGGGATGTGCCAAGTGTCCCTCCAAGATAGGACCCCAGGTTGACTGACATGTTTCTAGTTCCAGGAGTAGGCCGAACATCACTCATTGTGATTGGCAGATATCCGCATTTTACCGAGGCTGTTCACTTCACCTCCTGTGGGGGGAGTGACTGGTGTGATGTTGAGCTTGTTGCATCTGTCAGTGCACCACCCCCATCTGCGAAATGGGGTCAGCCAAATCCCTCTGAACACCAACCAGCGCAACCATTTGAGAGGGGCGTGGGGCATTTGTGGGATTTGGACCAGGGATGCAAGGGCAACATAACCTATTCCAAAAAAAGATTGTGGGGAGGACAACCTCCCCCCCCCCCCCCGCCATCTCTCCCCAACAGTGAAGCATCTGTGTTACTTTGCATGTTATTATTTTGAAATTGTACACAGTCCTTCAAAAGTTTTCTTTGTTGCCTGGTAGGTAGCGAATAGGAGCAAAAATTAAAATTAGAAGCAGAAACACAGATAAAGAAGACGAGCAGCTGGTGTTTGGAGCAGATGGCTTCTGAGCTGCTAGAATGGCACCAGTGGTTATACAAAGAAAGGCAGCGAATTGGGGATGCAATGTGTAGGATATAAGGTTAGGTAGGTTTTCTGAAGTTTTACTTAATTTATCTTTGGAGAGCAGGGTGAAACTTTGTAGAAACTTTCCTCAGCAGGTGACAGACTGGATAAAGCACATTACAGAGGAGGTTTTTGTGGGTTTTTTTTTAAAAGGATCAGGCTTCATGGACCTGGTGCCCTATACTTATGTTCACAGATGTGAGCCTGATTCACTTATGCCTTCGAAGCACATGAATTATCTGGTCAATTTCACATGTGGAACTGAAAATGATATTGTACGGTTAGCCAGGGCACATTAAAGGTAAGAAAGAAGAACGAACTTGCATTTACATAACACTTTTCATGAACTCGGGACTTCCCAAATGCTTCACAGTCATTGAAGTGCAGTCACTTTTGTAAAGTAGAAATATGCAGCAGCCAATTTGCACACAGCAAGGTCCCTCAAACATCAATGAGCAAAATGCAAAAAATAACCTGTTTTAGGACATCGGTTGAGGGATAAATATTGGCCAGGGCAAGGGAGAACTCCCCTACTCTCTGAATAGTGCCATGGGATCTTCTACCTCCACCTGAGGGGGCAGACAGGGCCTCAGTTTAATGTCAGGAGAGAGAGAGAGAGCGGGGAAGAGGAGAAAGAAAGAAAAAGAGAAAAAGAGAGTCTCAGTAGCCTCGATGCTAAACATGTCCAACCAATGCAGAGCAGCAATCAACAAAGCCAATACTATGTTGAACCACAGTAGCCAAAGTAGTGAATAAAAGTCTGAGGAGGTAATGATCAAACTGTACAGGGCACTAGGAACATAGAAACAGGAGGAGGCCATTTAGCTCCTCGAGCCTGTTCTGCCATCCAATGAGATCATGGCTGATCTGTATCCTAACTCCATCCACCCGCCTTGACTCCATATCCCTTAATACCCTTGGTTAGCAAAAATCTATCCATCTCAGATTTAAAATTATTAATTGAGTTTCCATCTATTGCTTTTTATGGGAGAGAGTTCCACACTTCTTTTATCCTTTGTGTGATGAAGTGTTTCCCAACTTCTCCCCTGAATGGCCTGGCTCTGATTTTAAGGTTATGTCCCATTGTCCTATACATCCCCACCAGTGGAAAAAGTTTCTCTCTATCTACCCTATCAATTCGTTTCAAAATCCTAAAAACCTCAATCAAATCACCCCTTAACCTTCTATATTCCAGGGAATATAAGCCTAGTTTACATAATCTCTTCTCATAACCTAACCCTTGGAGTCTTGTAACATTCTGGTGAATCTGCACTGCACTCCTTCCAAGGTCAATATATCCTTTCTAAGGTGCGGTGCCCAGAACTGTACACAATACTCTAGATATGGTCTAACCAGGGCTTTGTACAGTTAGACCACATTGAGCACTGTCTCCAATTCTAGTCATCCAGTCACACAGGAGGCATTAAAGCATTGGAGGCAGTACACAGAAGAGTTAAAAGGCTGGTTCTACTGTCAGGGGTCTGAATTATGAGGAAAGATTGAAGAGACTTGGGCTCTTGATTCTGTTCAGGAGGAGTCTGAGAGATGTTCTTTAAGCAGGTGTGTAAGATTGTTACTGAAATGGAAAAGGTAGATCTGTAATGCCTCTATAAATTAAACTGCAAGAGTAGGATAACAGTACTTGATTTTTAGAAAAGATAGGCAAAATGGAAAAGAATGGGGGGGGGGGGGGGTGGTGGAGTAGCCCTTTTAAGAAAAGATGAGATAAAGGCAGTAGTGAGAAAGGATCTTAGCTCAGAAAAATCAGGATGTAGAATCAGTATGGGTGGAGATAAGAAATAACATGGGGCAAAAAACATTGGTGGGAGTAGTCTATAGGCCCCCTAACAGTAGTTAGTGTTGGACATTATAAATCAGTAAATTAGAACATGTAACAAGGGTAATGCAATAATCATGGGGGACTTTAATCTTCATATAGATGGGCAAACAAATTGGCAAAAGTAGTATGGAGGGCGAGTTCATGGAATGCATTCAAGATAGTTTCCTAGAAAAATGTTCAGGGAACAGGCTATTTTAGATCTAGCATTGTGTAATGAGACAGGGTTACTTAGTAATCTTATAGTTAAGAATCCTCTGGGGAAGAGTGATCATAATATGATGAATTTCATACAGAGTTTGATGTAGTTAAGTCCAAAACTAGGGTCTTAAATTTAAACAAAGCCAATTACGTAGGTATGAGGGGAGAGTTGGCTAACGTAGATTGGGAAATTAGATTAAAAGATATGATGGTAGATAAGTAATGACAAACATTTAAAGAAATAATTCATAATTCTCAACAAATATATATTCCCTTGTGGAATAAAAGCTCCATGGGAAAATTGATCCAACTATGGCTAACGAGAGAAGTTAAGGATAGTAATAGATTGAAATAAGAGGCTTACAATGTTGCCAAAAAGTGTAGTAAGCCTGCGGATTGAGAGGGTTTTAGAAATCAGCAAAAGGTGACCAAGAAATTGATAGAGGGAGAAAATTGAATATGAGCGTAAACTAGCAAGAAATATAGAAACAGATAAGAGCTTCTACAAGTATGTAAAAAGGAAGAGATTAGTGAAAGTAAATGTGGGTCCCTTAGAGGCAGATACGGGGAAATTATAATGGGGAATAAGGAAATGGCAGAGACATTAAGCAAATATTTTGTGTTTGTCTTCACAGAAGACACAAAAAACATAGCAGAAATAGTGTGGAACCGAAGGTCAAATGAGAGTGAGGAACCCTAAAGTAATCAAGATTAGTAAAGAAAAAGTACTGGACAAATTAATGGGAATAAAAGCCGACAAATCCCCTCGTCCTGATGGCCTACATGCTAGGGTTTTAAAAGAGGTGGCTGCATAAATAGTGGATGCATTGGTTTTGATCTTCCAGAATTCCCTAGATTCTAAAACAGTCCCTGTGGATTGGAGGTAGCAAATATAGCCCCACCACTCAAGAAAGGAGGGAGAGAGAAAATAGGGAATTACAAGCCTGACATCAGTAGTAGGGAAAATGCTAGAATCTATTAAGGACGTAGTAACAGGGCACTTAGAAAATCACATTATGGTTAGGCAGAGTCAAAATGGTTTTCTGAAAGGGAAATCGTGTTTACAAATCTATTAGAGTTTTTTGAGGGTGTAACCAGCAGGATAGATAATGGGGAACCAGTGGATGTAGTTTATTTGGATTTTCAAAAGGCATTTGATAAGGCACCACACAAGAGGATGTTACACAAGATTAGGGCTCATGGGATTGGGGGTATTTATATAAGCATGGATTGAGGATTGGTTAACAAACAGAAAACAGAGTAGGAATAAATGGGTAATTTTTTGGGTTCGCTGGATGTAACTATTGGGGTGCCACAAGGATCAGTGCTTGGGCCTCAGCTGTTTACAATATATATCAGTGCCTTAGATGATGGAACTGAGTTTAATGTATCCAAGTTTGCTGATGATACAAAGCTAGGTGGGAAAGCAAGCTGCGAGGAAGATGCAAAGGGATATAGATAGGTTAAGTGAGTGGGCGAGAAGGTGGCAGATGGAGTATAATGTGGGGAAATGTGAAATTATCCACTTTGATAGGAAGGATAGAAAAGCAGAATATTTTTAAGAGGTGAGAGGCTAAGAAATGTTGGTAGTCAGAGGGATTTATGTGTCCTTGTACACAAATCACAGAAAGTTAATATGCAGGTTTAGCAAGCAATTAGGAAGGCAAATGGTATGTTAGCCTTTATTGCAAGGGGTTGGAGTATAAGAGTA
Organism: Heptranchias perlo; assembly: GCF_035084215.1. NCBI lineage: Eukaryota > Metazoa > Chordata > Chondrichthyes > Hexanchiformes > Hexanchidae > Heptranchias > Heptranchias perlo. The sequence goes on from NC_090327.1 coordinate 121,764,950, forward strand.
AGGAGGTCTTGCTGCAATTATATGGGGCTCTGGTGAAACCACACCTGGAGTACTGTGTACAATTTTGGTCTCCTTACCTAAGGAAGGGTATACTTGTGTTAGACGGATGCAACAAAGGTTCACTGGATTGATTCCTGGGATGAGTAGAATAGGCCTATATTCTCCGGAGTTTAGAAAAATGAGAGGTGATCTCATTGAAATGTACAATATTTTTTTTAATAAGAGGTCTTGACAGAATAGATCCTGAGAGGCTGTTTCCTCTGGCTGGAGAGTCTAGAACTAGGGGGCATTGTCTCAAGATAAGGGATCAGCCATTTAGGACCGAGATGAGGAAAAAAAATCTTCACTCAGAGGGCTGTGAATCTTTGGAATTCTCTACCCCAGAGTGCTGTGGATGCTCAATCATTGAGTATATTAAAGACTGAGATTGATGGACATTTGAATACTAAGGGAATCAAGAGATATGGGGATAGGGCAGGAAAGTGGAGTTGAGATAGAAGATCAGCCATGACCTTATTGAATGTCAGAGCAGACTGAAGAGGTCGTATGGCCTACTCCTGCTCCCGGTTCTTTGGGCAATGGAACGCAGGTCCAAACCAGTAAAAGGTAACTAGGGCTGACATCAGGAAGTTGGTCACCAAGCGAGTGATCTTGGAATGGGTTTCAGGACAGAGTGATTGAGATGATGGTCTGACTTAAGTGTGTTAACTGATCACAATGAACAACAAGATGAAACGTCACAACCACCAAATGGAAATGACACCCATCAGGCCACGTAGAGATTCAACATTGGGTGAGGCCGATTGACACCATTTCCTGTATCTCAACAGCCCAGTTAATAGGTATTTGTAAACCTGAATCAGTTCGCTGTTAGACACATAAACATGGAGGACCTCGTCGTTGTGATTTTCTTGATCGCCTTCCTCGGTATTTTAGTTCCAACTGATAATTTTCCTCAATCGCTGGCCGCAACATTGTGAAATAATTTGATTGCTTTGTATTATTTTCTCCTGCAGGTAAATCTGTTGCTCAAACCTTGACACAGTCTCAATTATCCATAACCAGACCGCCGATGAAACCTGTACGGTTTTATTGTAAGGTTGACGCGACAAACTTCGAGAATGCAGTTATACACTGGTACCGACAGACTTCGGGTCAAGGGCTGCAGCGCATGTTATATTTTAAGACTCCAGCCGACACGGGGAAGGATATATCCGACAAACTGTTCTTTGCTGAAAAAGTGGTTGAAACCAAATCCTGCAATCTGCTCATAAGCAATATCCAGGAGGACGATGCCGGGATCTATTACTGTGCTTACTGGAGCCACAGTGACTGCGAGCTATGGAAAACCTATACAAAAACCCATCACGAACAACATCAATGTGTCTCATTCTGTGCAAGCTGTTAACACACAAACCACAGGGGCAGCATTTGGAGATTTCCACTAACAGCTGCTTTTAACACCACCGTGAGCCGGACAGATAGTTTGTTATTTTCACGATGTTATTTGCACATTATTTTTGACTGAGATGAACAAAATAGCTTTGTTAAACGCGTGAAATATAACTATCACAGATCTCTCTTTATTCCATGAATTGATATACAGATCATTTACTGTTGAAACCAACAGCTCCGTCCCCTGCAGCACATTCGAGAAACCCCATATAAAAAGTTTCACGGTCACACGGCCATCAATGAACAGGAGACATAAGAAGATAAGAAATAGGAGCAGGAGTAGGCCATACGGCCCCTCGAGCCTGCTCTGCCATTCAATGAAGATCATGGCTGATCTTCGACCTCAACTCCACTTTCCCGTCTGATCCCCACATCCCTTGATTCCCTTAGAGTCCAAAAATCTATCGATCTCAGTCTTGAATATACTCAACGACTGAGCTTCTGGGGTAGAGAATTCCAAAGATTCACAACCCTCTGAGTGAAGAATTTTTTCCTCATCTCAGTTCTAAACTCTCCAGCCAGGGGAAACAGCCTCTCAGCATCTACCCTGTCAAGCCCTCGCAGAATTTTATATGTTTCAATGAAATCACCTTTCATTCTTCTAAATTCCAGAGAATATAGGCCCATTCTACACAATCTCTCCTCATAGGACAACCCTCTCATCCCAGGAATCAATCTACTGAACGTTCATTGCACCCCCTCTAAAGGCAAGTATATCCTTCCTTAGGTAAGGAGACCAAAAACTGTACACAGTACTCCAGGTGTGGTCTCATCAGAGCCCTATATAATTGCAGCAAGACTTCCTTACTCTTATACTCCAACCCTCTTGCAATAAAGGCTAACATACCATTTGCCTTCCTAATTGCTTGCTGTATCTGCATGTTAACTTTTTGTGATTCATGTACAAGGACACCCAAGTCCCTCTGAACACCAACATTTCTTAGTCTATCACTTTTTAAAAAATATTTTGCTTTCCTATTCTTCCTACCAAATGTGAATAATTTCACATTTCCCCACATTATACACCATCTGCCACCATCTTGCCCACTCATTTAACCTGTCTATATTCCTGTGCAGCATCTTTGCATCCTCCTCACAGCTTACTTTCCCACCTAGCTTTCAATCATCAGCAAACTTCAGAAGCCAGCACGGACTCAACTTCAAAATTTGAAGATGACACAAAACTTGAATGTGTAGAGAACAGTGAGGAGGATAGTGATAGACTCCAGAAGACATAGACTGGCTGGTGGAACAAGCGGACACATGGCAGATGAAATTTAATGCAGAGAAGTGCAAAGTGATACATTTTGGTAGGAAGTATGAGGAGAGGCAATATAAACTAAAGGGTACAATTCTAAAGGGGGTGCAGGAACAGAGAGACCTGGGGGATATGTGAATAGATCATTGAAGGTGGCAGGGCAGGTTGAGAAAGTGGCTAAAAAGAAGCATATGGGATCCTGGGCTTTATAAATAGAGGCATAGAGTACAAAAGCAACGAAGTTATGATGAACATTAATAAAACACTGGTTTGGCCACAACTGGAGTATTGTGTCCAATTCTGGGCACCACACTTTAGGGAGGATGTGAAGGCTTTGGAGAGGGTGCAGAAAAGATTTACTAGAATGGCTCCAGGGATGATGGACTTCATTTATGTGGTTAGACAGGAGAAGCTGGGGTTGTTCTCCTTAGAGCAGAGAAGTTGAGAGGAGATTTGATAGAGGTGTTCAAAATCATGAGGGGTCTAGACAGAGTAGATAGAGAAACTGTTCCCATTGGCGGAAGGGTCGAGAACCAGAGGACACAGATTTAAGGTGATTGGCAAAAGAACCAAAGGTGACATGAGGAGTATTTTTTTACGCAGCGAGTGGTTGTGATCTGGAATTCACTACCTGAGGGGGTGGTGGAGGCAGGTTCAATCATGGCTTTCAAAAAGGGAATTGGATAAGTACTTGAAAGAAAAAAATTTGCAGGGCTACAGGGAAAGGGCGGGGGAATGTGACTCGCTGGATTGCTCTTACAGAGAGTGGACAGGGACTCAATGGGCCGAATGGCCTCCTTTTGTGTTGTAACCATTCTATGATTATATGATTCTATGAAACGTGGATACATTACACTCAGTCCCCTGATCTAAGTCATTGATATATATTGTAAAATTGCTGAGGCCCAAGCACTGGTCCTTGCAGCACCCCACTGGTTTCAACCTGCCAACCCAAAATGACCCGCATATTCCTACTCTGTTTTCTGTCCATTAACCAATTCTCAATCCATTCTAATATATTACCCCCAATCCCATGAGCCCTAACCTTGTGCAACAACCTCGTGTGGCACCTTATCGAATGCCTTTTGAAAATCCAAACATACTACATCCACTGGTTCCCCCTTTTCTACCCTGCTAGTTACAAACTCAAATATTTTTTTAAATAGATATGTCAAACACGATTTCCCTATCATAAATCCGTGTTGACTCTGCCTAATCATACGATTTTCTAAGCACCCTGTTACTAAGTCCTTACTAATAGATTCTAGCATTTTCCCTACTACTGATATGAGGCTAACTGGTATATAGTTCCCTGTTTTCTCTCTCCTTCCTTTCTTTAATAGCGGGGTTACATTTGCGAACTTCCAACCCACGGGGACCATTCTAGAATCTAAGGAATTCTGGAAGATCATAACCAATGCATCCACTATCTCTGCAGCCATCACTTTTAAAATCCTACAATGTCGGCCATCAGGCCCCATTAATTTCTCCAGTACTTTTTCCCTTACTAATCTTAATTACTTTAAGTTCCTCACTCTCTTAAAGCAACAAACCAACTCCAATTACAGTCACAACCCAAACACCAGTGACAGGAGCCATTCGTTTTCCACTCTGCCTTTTTTTCAAACCTCCAGATTTTAATTCTAATCAACCAATGGTTCTCTTTAACATCTAGCCCCATATCACACATAACAGTGACTTTCTGAGGATGGGTCAGCATTCTCTCCCACCAGTTAAATACCATAAATACCATAGTTCATGGGTTCCCAGATTGTATCCTCTGCACAATAAGATTGATATAGCAACCTTATTTTAAATGCACTATTTTCATCACACTACCTCCCCATTCGCCTTCCAGGGGAAGGATGAAAATTGGCCTCACTGTGTACTTAAAGTGACTTATGAAGGATGAGTTTGATTCTTAGAGTTGTGTTCTTTGTTTATCATTGTGTACTCGAGGTGTTAGGTGGCATGCTGTCTATTGTAAATAACCAGCCATATTACATAATGTTATCTGCTTGTTCATCTTTTTAAACTAAATTCTCTTGATATTTTAAACTTAAAACGAACTCTAATGGAATGCTTTTTCGCCCCTGAAGACTAGGGTGAGAACTTATGATATAAGGTAAGAGCAGTAGCTAAAAGCAACTACCAGACAGGGTTTGCTGTTCATTTCTCAAACACATTGCTGAAAGCTTACCTAGAATCTCGAGGCAAGGATAGCGGCCCCGAAATTCCATGCAGAGTTGTGCGGATTTATGCAAATATATCAGGAATTTCACCCACAGATGCTCCACGGGGTTGTATCTGGCATCATTTCCTGTGTCGGTTTATTTACATATTTTTCACAGGATGGCCAACAGAAATCCGGTGCAAAATGGGAGTAATGTGCTGGAGGTTCTTGGAAATTAAAGTAAGGCCTTTCAAAAAAACATGTCTGGCTGAAGATTTCAGCAGCAGCACGCACTTTCCCCTCTAAAATTAACAGCTGCACAACTAACCCTGACGCTGCACTCCGGTTAAGGGGGCACTAACCCAATATGTATCACCATCGCCCCTAACAGCAATACACAACCTTAAAGCCCTTTCCTCCACAGAATGATATCACCACATCCCTTACATCAGTTGTCTGATACCACCTGGGAATCAGCTCTCAATCGCCCCGATACCTGAAATGAGAAATGGTACTTCAAGTTCAAGAGAAGTTTAAACTTGCCGGGTGACAGCCCAGTGCGGCCATCACATCCCCGATACATTCGCCGCTCAAGTAACTCATTATTTACTTTAGAATCCAATCCTTGGCCAACCGGTGGGGTTGGAATTATGTGCTCGAAAAGTAATGTTCAACCTTTCAATGATGGGATTGGAGGGAAATGGAAAATTGGGCTTGTGATGGAAATGGCCCCATAAACAACTCAAACTAGCGCCACCTGCTTATGTAGCATCGATGGAACACTTGTATAACTTACAGACATACCGTTAATGTTCAGGCGGCTTCATTTTCTGACCGAAACGTCAGTGTCCTGACTCCCTATTGCGAGTCACACTGCGCTCCCAATCCGTATGGTTTTGGCGGCACTTTAAAACCTGCCGGCACTTCCCGAATTTTTTTTCTTTTTTTTTCTTCCCCCCTTTTATGAGAAGGGGGGAGGGCGTGTTTTTATTTAAAACAAATTAAAAACCAAATAAGTGTCAAATTATAATTTTATCCTGATGATCCAGGATGCACTCCGGCCCCTGCGGTGCCCACCGGTCGCGGAAAGCCTCGAGCGTACCGGCAGACACCGCGTGCTCCCTCTCCAGGGCCACCCGGGCGCGGAGAATGCCGCGGAAGAGAGGCAGACAGTCGGAGCGACCGCCCCACGGGCCGCTTCTAACCTGGACCTGAGGATAGCCACCTTGGACAGGCCAAGGAACAGACCCACGAGGACGTCCACCAACCTACCCGCCCGCCCTCCCCCCCCACTGGGCAGCCAAAGATCAGGAGCATGGGACTGAAGTGCAGCCAGAACTTGAGGAGCAGCCCCCTTAAATAGTGGAACAGGGGCTGTAGCCTCCCACACCCTATGAATAAATGAAACACGGACTCATCCAGGCAGCAGAAATTGCAGGCGGCCTGCGAGTCCTTGAAATGGCTTAAACGCCTGTTGGTCGCGACTGCTCCGTGCAACACTCTCCACCCCAGATCCCCAATGGCATTTCCCGAATTACTCCTTCTGCATCTGTGCACCTGTTACACGTGTGCAGAACAGATAGTTTACAATGTATTGTGGGGAATTAATCAGCTCCTGGGCTCTAGAACCGGGGGTAAATTGCCTCATTTATAATCTTTCCTCCTGATAAGTACATTTTAAGGATTTAAAATTCAATCAAGCAGTTTTATATTTCCCTCAAATTTTTAATAAAATGAAGTTAGTGAAATAAATTCATTCTCTGATCCTGGATGTTTTATCAGACTTGCGTACGTCACCAACACAAAACGGTTAATTAAACTGAGGGAAATACTTCCATGTTGGTCGTGTCGTGTCCCTAATACCCGTGTCTACTGATTCCCCTTCGTACACTCGGTAAAACCTCCTCACGCAGAGACTGTGAGCAGATTAATAGCATATTTCAACAACATGCGAAAACATAAACGAGAGATGTCCATTCAGCCCTAGTTGATGTTCAAACTTAGTTATTCTCAGAGGACAAGTCAACCAATTTGCCAATTGGGGGACTTCATGGATCGGTCCAACTGAGGGGAGAAAACGGTGTCTGGAGATTTGTCCGCATCTTGCCAAGTTTCCCTGCCTCTGACACCGAATTATATACAACGAGTGGGCAGGTTTACCTGAATTTACATGTATCAGCCAATCCTGGATTTTATTATTGGCTTTCATAATCTAACTGAATAGGTGTGCATAACCCATCAAATTACCGGGAATTCACAAATCTACTTGCAGGTTAAAAGCAAAAGCTACATATATTGACAACATGGTAAAACGCTGAGTATAATAAAACAAAAGCAAAATACTGCGGATGCAGGAAATCTGAATTAAAAACAGAAAATGCTGGAATATACTCAACAGATCAGAATATTGCATAGTTCCGTATAAATCATGATCTAATCCTCAATGCTTATATCACAAAGGGTTGTAATATTCTACACTACTGTGAATAAATTGCATCACCATTCATGCTGTCAGCCAGCAACGGATTACTTCATGAGAACTTTAGATAACTGTGAGATGCAGACTCGAGGAACCTAAGGGCACATCACCGACTCCAGCAATCTGTCATCACAGCACAGACCTAAGGACCTGAGGGTACAACATAGACTCCAGGAACCTAAGGGCACAGCACAGACTCCAGGAACATGAGGGCACAGCACAGACTCCAGCAATCTGACGTCACAGCACAGACCCAAGGACCTGAGGGCACAACACAGAGTCCAGGAACATGAGGGCACAGCACAGACTCCAGGAACATGAGGGCACAACATAGACTCCAGGAACATGAGGGCACAGCACAGACCCAAGGACCTGAGGGCACAACACAGAGTCCAGGAACATGAGGGCGCAGCACAGACCCAAGGACCTGAGGGCACAACACAGAGTCCAGGAACATGAGGGCGCAGCACAGACCCAAGGACCTGAGGGTACAACATAGACTCCAGGAACACGAGGGCACAGCACAGACTCCAGGAACAGGAGGGCACAGCACAGACTCCAGGAACACGAGGGCACAACACAGAGTCCAGGAACATGAGGGCACAACACAGAGTCCAGGAACATGAGGGCACAACACAGAGTCCAGGAACATGAGGGCGCAGCACAGACTCCAGGAACATGAGGGCGCAGCACAGACCCAAGGACCTGAGGGTACAACATAGACTCCAGGAACAGGAGGGCACAGCACAGACTCCAGGAACACGAGGGCACAACACAGAGTCCAGGAACACGAGGGCACAACACAGAGTCCAGGAACACGAGGGCACAACACAGAGTCCAGGAACATGAGGGCACAACATAGACTCCAGGAACACGAGGGCACAGCACAGACTCCAGGAACAGGAGGGCACAGCACAGACTCCAGGAACAGGAGGGCACAGCACAGAGTCCAGGAACACGAGGGCACAACACAGAGTCCAGGAACACGAGGGCACAACACAGACTCCAGGAACACGAGGGCACAGCACAGACTCCAGGAACAGGAGGGCACAGCACAGACTCCAGGAACACGAGGGCACAGCACAGAGTCCAGGAACACGAGGGCACAACACAGAGTCCAGGAACACGAGGGCACAACACAGACTCCAGGAACACGAGGGCACAGCACAGACTCCAGGAACAGGAGGGCACAGCACAGAGTCCAGGAACATGAGGGCACAGCACAGACCCAAGGACCTGAGGGTACAACATAGACTCCAGGAACACGAGGGCACAACACAGACTCCAGGAACAGGAGGGCACAGCACAGACTCCAGGAACACGAGGGCACAGCACAGACTCCAGGAACACGAGGGCACAGCACAGACTCCAGGAACACGAGGGCACAGCACAGACTCCAGGAACATGAGGGCACAGCACAGACTCCAGGAACATGAGGGCACAGCACAGACCCAAGGACCTGCACGCACAGCACAGACTCCAGGGACATGAGGGCACAGCACAGACTCCAGGAACATGAGGGCACAGCACAGACCCAAGGACCTGCGCGCACAGCACAGACTCCAGGGACATGAGGGCACAGCACAGACTCCAGGGACATGAGGGCACAGCACAGACCCAAGGACCTGAGGACATGACACTGCAGGATCCCACCTGCCCTCTGATTCGCTGCATTCCAACCCACTACCAACATTTAAGCTTTTATCCTGCAATAAAATATCTGCCGAGTTACTTTCTGAAAGATTCTGATGATTCTCCACTAACCACACTAGATGACAGCTTCTTCCACAAGTTTACAAGGTCAATGGAAAACAAGACTGGTTGTTACTTTTGTAACTTGTCTTAGAAGCTCAGTTGATTTTTTAAAATGTGATAGTCCCTGCTTTATCTGTTCTCATCAACTTAAGAACTTTGGTCAAATTTTCTCACACTCGTTACATTATTGAAGCAACTAGTTGTGCCTGTAGCTCTTTTTAACCGTGATAATTGGGAACTCTTTGTAGCTGCTATAATGAAGCAGCCTCCCTTTGGAGGGTAGATGACACAATTGGAGGTAATTATTTAAGTGCGATCTCACTGGTGAAGCATTGGGCTGTAAGTATGGAATTTATAACCTCGTTCAGCCCGAGCTTATTCCCTCGAGGATCATGTACAATTCGAATTGCCGTGGATCTTATCTAATGTCCTGATTCAGGCAAATAGCCACCAGCAGCAACTTCCAGGATAAAACACCCTGGAATGCCCTCCTTTCTCTGAAGGGTGCTCCTGGGTATCAGTCCAAGAATAATATGGATCAGTCAACCTTGCCCTGTTTAATAAGATTGCCATGGTTATTTGATCAACCAGGTCTGTTTTCAGCCTGTAAACTGCTGCTCAGTATAACGGTTGTGCCAACCGCGTTTGTGTGTTTCCGGGTCATGTTCATTTCCCAACCTCTGAACATCGCTTTTAAAATTGCTGTAGGGCTTCTCAGCAAGTGGTATTGTTTCCCAGGTGGAGTGTGCACTAGGGAAATGTGGGTAATTGAGGTGGGCGAGCTAGTAAATCAACAATAAAAACAACGCATTTAATGTAGATAAACGTCCCAAAGCGCGTCACAGGGGCGTAATCTGACAAAAATGGAGGCTGAGCAAAAGGAGACATTTGGAGGGATGACTAAAAGTTTGACCAAAGCCGTGGGGTTTTAAGGAGAGGCTTAAAGGAGGAGGAGAGAGAGGCGGGGTGGGGGGATTTTAGAGCGTGGGACCTAGACGGCTGAAAGCATGTCCACCAATTGTGGGGCAAAGGAAGGAGGATCTGGAATATTCAGCATTCGGCTAAAATTGCTGTCTTCATGTCCCGCATGGGTTGAAACCACCCATTCAAAACTGCGGGTGGGAGTTAACAGCAGCAATATCAGTAAGTTTTTGTTGGCAGACACTTAGCTAGGAAATTGCTCCCAGTTCATTTCTGTCACTCAATTTAATGGAGAAAGATGAGCAGGAGCACACAGGGGATGTCAGGTGGCTTTGGGACAGAGCTCTTGACCCATCAATATGCCACCCTACAGGCCCGAGCTCAACTATCGAGCAATGATAGAGGATCAGGTTTAGTTACATGGCTTCTGCTTGAAGAGTTCCTGCAGCCAACATAGGAAGGAACCTCCGTGCGGCTGTTCAGGTGGAAATGTCCCTTCCCCCTATTTTCTCCTTCAAGTAAGTCAGGGACAAATGATTGACACAAAATCAAAGCAACGTACATGCTACCTGGGGAGCTGGATAATACGATCTCAGTGGTCATTGACCAGATCGGCCTTCTTGAACCGCTGCAGTCCGTGTGGTGAAGGTGCTGTTAGGTAGGGAGTTCTAGGAATTTGACCCAGCGTCGATGAAGGAAGAGGGGATAAATGTCCAAGTCTGGATGGTCTGTGACTTGGAGGGGATCTTGGAGGTGCTGGTGTTCACGTGCGCCTGCTGCCCTTGTCCTTCTAGATGGTGGAGGTTGCGGGTTCGGGAGGTGCTGTCGATTTAATCACGTTGTATTACAATGTTAAATATGCGAGAGCAAGCACGAATCAACTTTTGGTTTTATAAATCCTCTTAAAAAGTGCTTGTGTAATTCGATCCAGATTTCCTTTTACACCAATACAAATAACTAAATATGTGATACGTTAAAAGTGTGATTGAAAGGCGTGGTTTGTATGAGAAGCTGCACGTACACCAAGAGAGAGCAAATGAAAAGAGCCGCTCTTTATACTGACAGGAAGTCGAGTCACACGCGGAACATTGAGTCAGTGTCATTTCCCTTTTTATTTTATATCGATGTTAATAAAAGTGAATCACACCTCAGACAGACACTATGTTGCTGCGTTGGGTTGTTTTAGTGACATTTTTTCTACGTAAATTGATTTATTCTTTATCCATGTGTCACTTTTCTTTCTTCAGACTGTAAAACAAGTTGTAATTTGGTATTTTTTTCCCCAGATGAATGTTTTGCTGATGATTTGAAACAGAATCAATTTTCAATCACCAAAGATACGGGGAAAAGAGCTACAATTGCATGTGAGCTCGGGGAAGGAGTCGGTTCTGCTTTCATCCACTGGTACCAACAGAGAGCGGGGCAGCGGCCAGTCAGATTGCTCTATTACGATGGGAGCATTAAACGGGATAAAGGAGTCGATGAAAGGTTTGAAGCGGGGAAGACTGGAAAAAAACACTTTCTGAATGTGGGCAAAATAAAGGCAGAGGACGACGCCACATATTTCTGTGCCTATTGGAAACACACAAAGCTAAAGAGCAACTCAGTCATCTTACAAAAACCCTGAACACCACCTGCAATTCAAATATCACTCAAACCACATCCGACTCACAGAGAATCCACAGCTGAAAACTGTTGCAATCTCCCTTCAGTTAAAGGTTTATTCTCTCGAGTATCATACAAAGCAAAGCAAACAGCTTCTCTCACCGACCAGTTCATTAATTTACCTTTACAACCCACCTAGAACATCACGAGCAGGAGGACCCTTAACGGGACACAGACACTGCAGTCAGGTTAATGTCCCATTGAGTCTCCCAACAGGCGGTAGTCAGTCTATCGGTGCCCATCACTGCACTGACCCTCCCTCATATTTCAGACACACTTCCCACCGCCCATCACTGCACTGACCCTCCCTCATATTTCAGACACACCTCCCACCGCCCTTCACTGCACTGACCCTCCCTCATATTTCAGACACACCTCCCACCACCCATCACTGCACTGACCCTCCCTCATATTTCAGACACACCTCCCACCACCCATCACTGCACTGACCCTCCCTCATATTTCAGACACACCTCCCACCACCCATCACTGCACTGACCCTCCCTCATATTTCAGACACACCTCCCACCACCTATCACTGCACTGACCCTCCCTCATATTTCAGACACACCTCCCACCACCCATCACTGCACTGACCCTCCCTCATATTTCAGGCACACCTCCCACCACCCATCACTGCACTGACCCTCCCTCATATTTCAGACACACCTCCCACCACCCATCACTGCACTGACCCTCCCTCATATTTCAGGCACACCTCCCACCACCCATCACTGCACTGACTCTCCCTCATATTTCAGACGCACCTCCCACCACCCATCACTGCACTGACGCTCCCTCATATTTCAGACACACCTCCCACCATCCATCACTGCACTGACCCTGCCTCATATTTCAGACACACCTCCCACCACCCATCACTGCACTGACCCAGCCTCATATTTCAGACACACCTCCCACCACCCATCACCGCACTGACCCTGCCTGAATCTTGCTCACCCATCACCCTATTGTTTTCCAGCTCTGATTGGCTCTCTGTTCCCCAATGCATCCAACTGAAAATCTTTGTGCTCATTTCCAAAGCCTCCCCCTCCCCTATCTCTGCAACCTTCTCCACTCTATATCCGGGTCATTTCCTTTGGCCCTCCAACTCTGGACTCTTGTACCTCTTGTTCCACCATCATTCAACCTCTAAGGTCTACTCTTTGGGACTCTTTTGCTTAACTCTTCCCCCTTCCTACCTCTCTCTCCACCTTTAGAAGTCTCCTCAAAACCTATATGTTCGACTATGTACAACTGAAGCATAACTTCCTCAGTTTTCAGCTATCTCTGTTAATTCTTCCACTACTGCTCAACATTCCTTCGTGTAGCACCTTGCGATTTTTTTCCATTAAAGGTATCTTAATAGGAGCATAGGAACAAGAGGAGGCCATTCAATCCCCTGAGCCTGTTCTGCCATTCAATTAGATCATAGCTGATCTGTACTTCAACTACACTGCTCCTTTGCTCCATGTCCCTTGACACCCTTACCCAATAAAAATCTCCCTTCAGTTAAAGCTCCGATTGATCACCAGAAACCACAGCCTTTTGGGGAAGAGTACTAGATTTCCACTACCCTTTGTATGAAAAAGTGCTTCCTGATAGTCAACGGGAAATTGAGGAGCAAATATGTAAGGAGATTACAGACAGCTGCAAGAAAAATAGGGTGGTAATAGTAGGGGACTTTAACTTTCCCAACATTGACTGGGACAGCCATAGCATTAGGGGCTTGGATGGAGAGAAATTTGTTGAGTGTATTCAGGAGGAATTTCTCATTCAGTATGTGAATGGCCCGACTAGAGAGGGGGCAAAACTTGACCTCCTCTTGGGAAATAAGGAAGGGCAGGTGACAGAAGTGTTAGTGAGGGATCACTTTGGGACCAGTGATCATAATTCCATTAGTTTTAGGATAACTATGGAGAATGATAGGTCTGGCCCAAAAGTTAAAATTCTAAATTGGGGAAAGGCCAATTTTGATGGTATTAGACAGGAACTTTCAGAAGTTGATTGGGAGAGTCTGTTGGCAGGCAAAGGGACGTCTGGTAAGTGGGAGGCCTTCATAAGTGTGTTAACCAGGGTTCAGGGTAAGCACATTCCTTATAAAGTGAAGGGCAAGGCTGGTAGAAGTAGGGAACCTTGGATGACTCGGGAGATTGAGGCCCCAGTCAGAAAGAAGAAGGAGGCATATGACATGCATAGGCAGCTGGGATCAAGTGGATCCCTTGAAGAGTATAGTGATTGCTGGAGTAGAGTTAAGAGAGAAATCAGGAGGGCAAAAAGGGGACATGAGATTGCTTTGGCAGATAAGGCAAAGGTGAATCCAAAGAGCTTCTATAAATACATAAAGGGCAAAAGAGTAACGAGGGAGAGAGTAGGGCCTCTTAAGGATCAACAAGGTCATCTATGTGCGGAACCACAAGAGATGGGTGAGATCCTAAATGAATATTTCGCATTGGTATTTACGGTTGTGAAAGGCATGAATTTTAGGGAACTTGGGGAAATAAATAGTGATGTCTTGAGGAGTGTACATATTACAGAGAGGGAGGTGCTGGAAGTCTTAACGCGCATCAAGGTAGATAAATCTCTGGGACCTGATGAAATGTATCCCAGGGCGTTATGGGAGGTTAGGGAGGAAATTGCGGGTCCCCTAGCAGAGATATTTGAATCATCGACAGCTACAGGTGAGGTGCCTGAAGATTGGAGGGTAGCAAATGTTGTGTCTTTGTTTAAGAAGGGCGGCAGGGAAAAGCCTGGGAACTACAGACCGGTGAGCCTGACATCTGTAGTGGGTAAGTTGTTAGAGGGTATTCTGAGAGACAGGATCTACGGGCATTTGGAGAGGCAGGGACTGATTAGGAACAGTCAGCATGGTTTGGTGAGAGGAAAATCATGTCTCACAAATTTGATTGAGTTTTTTGAAGGGGTAACCAAGAAGATAGATGAGGGCTGTGCAGTAGACGTGGTCTACATGGACTTTAGCAAAGCCTTTGACAAGGTACCGCATGGTAGGTTGTTACATAAGGTTAGATCTCACGGGATCCAAGGTGAGGTAGCCAATTGGATACAAAATTGGCTTGACGACAGAAGACAGAGGGTGGTTGTAGAGGGTTGTTTTTCAAATTGGAGGCCTGTGACCAGCGGTGTGCCTCAGGGATTGGTGCTGGGTCCGCTGTTATTTGTTATTTATATTAATGATTTGGATGAGAATTTAGGAGGAATGGTTAGTAAGTTTGCAGATGACACCAAGATTGGTGGCATTGTGGACAGTGAAGAAGGTTATCTAGGATTACAACGGGATCTTGATAAATTGGGCCAGTGGGCCGATGAATGGCAGATGGAGTTTAATTTAGATAAATGTGAGGTGATGCATTTTGGTAGATCGAATCAGGCCAGGACCTACTCCGTTAATGGTAGGGCATTGGGGAGAGTTATAGAACAAAGAGATTTAGGAAAAGGTTCATAGCTCCTTGAAAGTGGAGTCACAGGTGGATAGGGTGGTGAAGAAGGCATTCAGCATGCTTGGTTTCATTGGTCAGAATATTGAATACAGAAGTTGGGATGTCTTGTTGAAGTTGTACAAGACATTAGTTAGGCCACACTTGGAATACTGTGTACAGTTCTGGTCACCCTATTATAGAAAGGATATTATTAAACTAGAAAGAGTGCAGAAAAGATTTACTAGGATGCTACCGGGACTTGATGGTTTGACTTATAGGGAGAGGTTGGATACACTGAGACTTTTTCCCCTGGAGAGTAGGAGGTTTAGGGGTGATCTTATAGAAGTCTATAAAATAATGAGGGGCATAGATAAGGTAGATAGTCAAAATCTTTTCCCAAAGGTAGGGGAGTCTATAACGAGGGGGCATAGATTTAAGGTGAGAGGGGAGAGATACAAAAGGGTCCAGAAGGGCAATTTTTTCACTCAAAGGGTGGTGAGTGTCTGGAACGAGTTGCCAGAGGCAGTAGTAGAGGCAGGTACAATTTTGTCTTTTAAAAAGCGTTTGGACAGTTACATGGGTAAGATGGGTATAGAGGGATATGGGCCAAGTGCAGGCAACTGGGACTAGCTTAGTGGTATAAACTGGGCGACATGGACATGTTGGGCCGAAGGGCCTGTTTCCATGTTGTAAACTTCTATGATTCTATGATTCTATGAATGGTCTAGGTCTAATTTTAAGACAATGCCCCCTTGTTCTAGATTCCCCCACCAGAGGAAATAGTTTCTCTATATCTACCCTATCAAATCTCCTGATCATTTTAAACACCTCAACCAGACCACCCCTTAACCATCTAAACTCAAGGGAATACAAGGCAAATTTATGCAACCTGGCCTCATAATTTAACCCTTTAAGCCACGGCATTATTCTCGTGAATCTGTGCTGCACTCCCTCCAGGGCCAAGATATCCTTCCTGGTGTACAGTGTCCAAAACTGAACGCAGTACTCCAGATGGGGTCTGACCAAGGCACTATACATCTGAAGCATAACTTCCTCCCCTTTGTAGTCTAACACCTTGACAGCTGTGGCTCAGTGGTATCACTCTTACCTCTGACTATCACAGGGTTGTGGATTCAAGTCCCACTCCAGAGACTCGAACACATAATCTACACTGAGAGCACAGTACTGAGGGAGTGCTGCAGTGTCAGAGATGCTATCTTCCAGATGAGGTGTTAACCTAAGGCCCTGTCTGCCCTCTCAGGTGAATGTAAAAGATCCCATTGCACTATTTTGAAGACAAGCAGGGGAGTTCTCCACAATGTCCCGGGCAATATTTATCCCTCAACTAACATCACTAAAACAGATTATCTGGTCATCATCACATTGCTGAATGTGGGACCTTGCTGTGCACAAATAGGCTGCCACATTTCTTACATCACTACAGTGATTACACTTCAAAAGTTTTTCTTTGAGACAAAGGCCAACATTCCAGTAGCCTTTTTAATTACATTTTGTTCTTGTGCCCTAGCTTTTAGATATATGTTTACATGAACACCAAGGTCCCTTTGCTCTTCCACAGTTCTTAGTCTCTCACCATTAAGAAAATATTCCAGTTTGTCTTTCTTGGATCCAAAGTGGATGACCTCACACTTTCCCACATTGATCTTGTTGACCGGAGGTCACAGGTTACGGTTACTGGCTTAGTACAAAGAGGAGAAGAGTCAATTCTCTCTTAACTCTCAATTCATTTTATTGAAGCCGTTAGATCATATACATATAGCTTATACATCTGGTTAGATATAGACATGCAGTTTGCACCAGGTTATACAGTTTTATACCCAAACTAGGATCTAAACGCACACCCACTAGGTTTCTCTAACACACCCTGAGTGGTCACAGAATATAAAGGATAATACCCGAAAAGGAGATCTGATGCTGGCCAGGCGTTCCATTCTCTCTCTCTCACGTCGTCTCTACGTCCCTGACGTAGGTTCTTCCACTTCTGCGATGGTTGGTCTCCGGAGTCTTCGCTCTGGCTCCACGCCCCAGATCCTTCATTCTTATTCTGAATCTTATCTCTTCAAGCTGTGTTGTCTCTCTCTTTCATTGGTTTAGGCTTGCTCGCCTAACCTGTGTCTTCTCCTCATTGGCTCCATCCCAAGGACTTAGGTAGCATTATCTCATTACTCCTTTTCTAAATAAGGACTTGTGTCTTATCACATCTCCTTTGTCTTTCACAAAACTTAGCTAATTCAAACTGGTTCCAGCCAGCTCAGGCCAGCGACTGAACTCAGGTTACTTCAGTTCAAAAGTTGCTCTTGCCTGTGTGTCAGCAGCTGGGCTCCGGTTACTTTCTGCAGCCCCTGGCCAACAAACTCCATCTGCCATAGTTTTGTCCACTCACTTAATCTGTCTATGTCCCTTTATAATTTGCTGCTCCCATCTACACATCTTACTGTGTCATCTATAAACTTGGATATACAATTCTCTATTCCTTCATCCACTGATAAGTATGGTAAAAATATGAGGCCCCAGTACAGATCCCTGGGGAACCCCACTTGTCAGATACCGTCAATCAGAATATGTTCCCTTTATCCTTACTCTCTGTCTCCTATCTCCCAACCAATTACCAACCCATGTTACCTCTAATTCTTTGAGCTTTCATTTTTTGCTAGTATCTTGTGCAGAACCTCATCAAATGCAACCTGGAAGTTCATAAAAACAACATCGATAGACTCTCCCCTGTTTACTATGTTAGTGACCGCCTCAAAAAATTCATCTAGATCGGTCAGACGTGACCTACCCTTCACAAATCCTCGCTGGCTCTCTTTGATCAGCTCATACTTGTCCAAATGTTCAGTCACTCAGTCCCTGATAATAGATTCCAGTCTCCGCCTCACAGTTTCTGAATCTAGAGAGTTTTGGAGAATTATGACTAAGTCATCTGTAATTTCCTCACCTGTTTCTTTTGCTACCCTAGGGCATCAGTTCCTGGAGATTTATCCACCTTAAGTCTCATTATTTTTATAATTACCATATGTTTTAACCAAATTCACTAAGCTCCTCTCCTTGACTTATTTTTACCTTACCTTGTACAGCTGGTATTTTGTCCTCTTCCTCTACTATGAAAACAGTTACAAAATAATCGTTTAACAAGCCTGCCATTTCCTCATTATCGATTTTAGTCTCACCTACGTCTGTCTTTAATGAGCCCGCAATTCCAAACTGGTGGACACCGCAGGGACTGGAGTGCATCATTGATCAGGAAAATAAAATTATTATTTGACTTTGTTTATTTGGTTCCGATTTGTGCTTTTTATATAAAAATAAAGTTAAACCCTACCCCCACCTTTTTATAAAAGGGGGAAAAGAGAAAAAAACAATTCCAAACTAACCCTAACCCTCTTCCTGCCACCCCCTCCCCTCCCCCCCCCCCACCCCCACCAAAGGGGAATGAAACAAAAGGCAGATTATAAATGTATCACAAAATCTTACATTACTCGTCCCTCCGGCGCCGGGTGTGCACCGGGGACCATCATGAGTGGATAATACTGCGGGTTCTAGCAAGAGGCAGAAGCTCACAGTTCACTTTGGGCGGTCACTTGCTCCGAGTCTGTCGTTGCTGTTTCCGGGCTCGGGCATTTCCACAGCAGACTGTCCCAGAGAAGAGACATGTCGCCTTACTTAGCCCTGGCGCTCGCTCTTCTGCCTTGTAAGTTTGGCAGGAGGCAATTAAACAGTGCAAAAAAACCTCTGATATAGAATCAATCTTACAGTTCAGAAGGAAGCCATTCGGCCCATCGTGCTTATGCCGGCTCTTTGAAAGAGCTACAATATCTGCAGCACCGTGTGTTGTTGTAGAGACTTTCTTATCATCTCTGGTCTTTTGGTTGTAATCTCTCTCTCGCTCTCTCTCTACAGCCGCTTGTGTAGCTGTCGTGTCCTTGAAGCAGGAGGTCTTATCCATCACCAGGGCCTCGGGGAAAACGGCGCGATTCGTGTGCCAGGTCGAAGGGTTGAGCAGTATAGCAACAACCCCCATCCAATGGTACCAACAGAAAGGGGCAGTCATCCGCCTGATCCTCTATTACGTGACCCAGGATAATGCTATAGTGGAACCAAACTTCACCCCACGGTTCAAAGCCGAAAAACTGGAACGTGATGCTATCTGTACTCTTATAATCGATAACATCGAGCTGAGCGACTCCGCCACGTATTACTGCTCCGTTAACGTGGCACTGTGATATTGTTGTATTGACTCTTCATACAAAAACCTCCCGCGTTGTAAAGCTGTAGAAAGAAGTTTCTGGAGTTTATCGACCCATCAGCCCCCAAAACCGCAGTAGCGAGATAGTGGCACCTCTCGAAATTAAATTTAAGAGATTTCCCCCATTAGATTGCCAAACCGTGGGGTCACAAGGCACGCCCTCCTTCCAGGTGTTGAGACAACCCCCCCCCCCTCCCCCTTTGCTCATCATTCACTGCAGATCCATTACCCTTGGGGCACCCACACTCAACACTAGCGTCTCAACCTGGCGCTTTCCACAGCAAACGGGTCCCTTGTGCATTGAGGCGAGTCATTGATCCCCGAGCAAAGCGGCAACGCCAGTTTTCACCAGCTCCACCAACTACCTCTATCTCTATAAGTGAAGCCCGCTATAACTGTGGACAGGCCGGGCCTCAACAACAACAACAACGTGCATTTATATAGCACCTTTAACATATAGTACAACTTCCCAGGGCGTTTCACAGGAGCGATTATCAAACAAAATTTGACACAGAGCCACATAAGGAGATATTAGGACAGGTGACTTGGTCAAATAGGTAGGTTATAATGAGCATCTTAAAGTGGGAGAGAGAGGTATAGAGATGGAGACATTTGGGGAGGGAATTCCAGAGCTTAGGGCCTAGGCAGCTGAAGGCAGGGCCACCAATGGTAGTGATTAAAATTGGGGATGCGCAAGGGGTAAGAATTGGAGGAGTGCAGTGATCTCGGAGGGTTGTAGGACTGAAGGAGGTTACAGAGATAGGGAGGGGCGAGGCCATGGAGGGATTTGAAAACAAGGATCAGGATTTTAAAATCGAGGCGTTACCATACCAGGAGCTAATGTAGGTCAGTGAGCACAGGGATGACAGCTGAACAGGGCTTGCTATGAGTTAGGATATGGGCAGCAGAGTTTTGGATGAGCTCAAGTTTATGGAGGATGGAAGATGGGAGGCCAGCCAGGAGAGCATTGGTATAGTCAATTCTAGAGGTAACAAAGGCACGGATAAGGGTTTCAGCAGCAGATGAGCTGAGGTGGGGCAGAGATGGGTGATGTTACGGAGGTGGAAGTAGGCGGTCTTGGTGATGGAGTGGATATGTGGTTGGAAGTTCATCTCAAGGTCAAATAGGATGCCAAGGTTACAAATGGTCTGGTTCAGCCCCAGACACTGGCCAGGGGAGGGATGGAGTTAATGGCTAGGGAATAGAGTTTCTGGCGGGAACCGAAGACAATGGCTTTGGTCTTCCCAATATTTAGTTGAGGAAATTTTTGCTCATCCAGTACTGGATGTCGGACAAGCAGTGTGACAAATCAGAGACGTGGAGAGGTGAAGGAGATGGTGGTGAGGTAGAGTTGAGTGTCATTAGCCTACATGTGGAACCTGACGTGTTTTCAGATGTCTACAAGTAAATCCCGCTACAACTGTGGACAGGCCAGGCCATTTTGTTTTCTCACTCACTAGTGAGAACCTCCAGAGGGGTTGATTGAACTTTTCAAACTTTTATCTAGTTGAAATCATCTAACGCGATTGAACCTGGCATCTTTCTGCTCTGTCCACCTCAGCACCTTGTTCGGTATCCCATTCACTCGCTGAACCACCAGGATGTGATTTCAATAAGTTTTGAAAGTACCATGATATGTGCAGAATCTGAGAACACTAAGAATCTGATAGGGAACAGAGAGATTGTTGATATAAGAATGGATGGTGCCAAGAAGAAGAGGTTGGGTAGTGAGGGGCTGAGTTAGAAAAATGATGGAATTCACAAAGGAATTGAGTTAGATGTGGGTTACTGAGAAATTGGGGGCAAAACTGCGAAGTGTAGAGGGAAGGGTCAGATTTGGAGAAAGGTTAGTGAGAGTAAGGAATGGGGAAAGAGGAGATAGAGGCAGCATGATAGATTGGCTTAATTTTGGAAAAAATGCATGAACTTAAAAGTGAAGGTGAAGGGTGGAGGGAGGTTGAAGGAAACTTTTTGGGATGGGGAAGAAGAGTTTGGAGTTGTTCTTACTTTTCAGAATGAGTTCATATTAATTGTAGCACTTGGCTGTCGAGAGAGTGGGTGCTACTGCTTGAGGTGGTCACGCCAGATCTGACAGTGGGCAGCCAGGCTAGTTGTATACCATTTGTCCTCTAGTCTGCAGCCCATGAATGTGAGTCCACATGAAGGTAACTGTTGTACAAGGAGTATGGTGATGGTGGAAGGCTAACTGGAATCTGGCAGAGATATGGGTGTCAAAAATGGACAAGATGATTATGGGCCAGATCATGGACATTGTGTGGGTTATCAGCCAGAGGAGAGGGAGTTGGGTGTTAAAGAGGACACCTGTGTCAGAGTTAGGGGGTCGTTTTCCAGGATTGTTGGAAATAACTCTGGAATCAGATCACAATGTGAGAAACAGTATTTCAGCCAACAATCAAC
The DNA here is from genome assembly GCF_035084215.1 of Heptranchias perlo. Lineage (NCBI taxonomy): Eukaryota > Metazoa > Chordata > Chondrichthyes > Hexanchiformes > Hexanchidae > Heptranchias > Heptranchias perlo. Next base: position 121,786,778 of record NC_090327.1, read on the forward strand.
TGCACATTTTACTCAAGAACTAATCGATATTAAACAATTTAAATGGTGCCACTGAGGAATTTTACAAGTGAGGTTTTTATCCCCCTCCTCTTGTATTTCTAAATACAGTATTGACCTATCAGAGACACTAGTCAAGGAGGCAGGTTTCCTCTGTTTTAAAATTGGTGATTAATAATCACGATAACCTGCACAGCTCTCAGAACAAACTGCTAATGAAGAGATTCTTCATTCTAAACATTTCTCTGAGTTTTCTGCATCTACTTTGTGCTTTGAAAATATCCTGATGCTTTATTTTAATCTTTGTAACTGTTAAGGCCTTGTTAAGGTCCAGTTGATGTTGCAGGTACTTATCTCCTTTGCAAGTGAAACCAGAACAGCAGGAATTATGACCTCCAATGATGATATTTCATCATGACTTATTGTCACTGGTGCGGGAACGCAGTATCCCAAGGGTAAGCAGGAGAGCAATTGATAAATCCACAGCATAGGAATAGTGGTCATAGGTGAATTTTGATTATTGCAGCAGCAGGCAGTGGTGGAGAAGTAGAGAGTGGGTTGGGACCACAGAAGGTGTGGGACTTGCACTAATAACACTAGGCACTTCCTCAACAGTGGGTCTATGTAATCAAATAGACTCCCTTGGGCTGACAGAGGGGCAGGACGATGAGACTCAGTAGGGAGGTCTGTCACTGAGATCTGCTATTTGTTAGTGGAAGATTTCAGTGAATGAAATTGGGATCAAAATCTTCTCTATCCAGCCATATCCTAACACTTTCACACATGTTATGATGGGGAATGATTGGTTACTCTTTGTAAGATCATCTGCACTCATTGATAAGACACAATGTCACTGCTAAAAAGCAGACAGCATGTATTATAAACCTTTCATTCTGTATTGTCATTGCATTGATGCATCTCTTCACAGTGCAGACCACATGCCATTGGCCTCTCACTTTCACATCGTTCTTTCTCCTGTTATGTTTTTCTTCCATCAATGTTACAATATTTTTATACAACTGAATAAATATGCGATACCCTAATAGAAAGAAAGCTAGAAAGATTTGCATTTATATAGCACCTTTCATGACCTCAGGAGTTCCAAAGTGCTTTACAGCCAATGAAGTGCTTTTGAAGTGTAGTCACTGTTGTGATGTAGGAGTAAGTGTATATGTGTCCATGTCATCCAATGTCTTGGTAACTCCATACTCCTCTTTGTGTACACATCTCCCTTGCTAATTCTGTGGCGTGGACACAAACACAACCTATGTGGCTCGTTCTGTGTCACTGTCACGATGGTGGGACTGTGTGTTTGTGGTTACAAGGAGCTTGGATTGGGAAATTGTGAGCTCATTAAGTTTAATGTGCAGAAAATCACAGACTATGGTCTTGTAACTTTCTGACCTGGGCTCGCTACAAGTACCACTCCACACCGAGTGGTCCAATTGCAGCATCAGCCCCTTATTGAATTTGTTTGGTGTATGACAGGAATCCAGCCAGTTATAATAAAGAAAAAATTCCATTTGATACAGAAACTTTCATGACCTCAGGATGTCCCAAAGTGCCTTTTGTGTACACATCTCCCTTGCTAATTCTGTGGCGTGGACACAAACACAACCTATGTGGCTCGTTCTGTGTCACTGTTGCATAGACCTAATGGCCACGAGAGGATTTGAATGCAGGGTGGAATTTTTAAGCAAACTCACTGGGACATGGGTAGCCAGTGCAGTGCGGTACTTTCCATGGGTGAGAATGTGGCAGCAGCATTTTGAATGAATTGTAATTTGTGCAGGGTTGAGATAGGACATTGACTAGGAGAGTGTTAGAGATGTCAAGACTTGAGGTGATGAAGGCATGGACTAGGGTTTTGGTGACAGTGGGGAGAGCTGGGGGCAGTGGCAGGAGATACTGAAGAGGTTGAGGAATACGCCAAAGTTCAACCCCTTCTGATAGCCTGCATCAGTGTCACAGAACAAGCTATGTAGGGTGTGTTAAACAACCATGGCTCAGTGGGTAGTACTCTCACCTCTGAGACAGAAGGTTGTGGGTTTCAAGTCCCACTCCAGAGATTTGAGCACATAATCCAGGCTGATACTCCATTGCAGTACTGAGGGAGTGCTGCACTGTCAGAGATGCCAATTTTTGGATGAGACGTTAAACTGAGGCCCCATCTGCCCTCTCCGGTGGACGTAAATGATCCCATGGCGACTATTCAAAGAGGAGCAGGGGAGTTCTCCCTGGTGTCCTGGCCAATATTTATCTCTCAACCAACATCACTAAAAACAGATTATCTGGTAATTATCACATTGCTGTTTGTGGGACCTTGCTGTGTGCAAATTCGCTGCTGCATTTCCTAAATTACAACAATGATTACACTTCAAAAGTACTTAATTGACTGTAAAGCACTTTAGGACATCCTGAGGTCATGAAAGCTTCTGTATCAAATGGAAATGTTTCTTTATTATAACTGGCTGGATTCCTGTCATACACCAAACAAATTCAATAAGGGGCTGATGCTGCAATTGGACCACTCGGTGTGGAGTGGTACTTGTAGTGAGCCCAGGTCAGAAAGTTACAAGGCCATAGTCTGTGATTTTCTGCACATTAAACTTAATGAGCTCACAATTTCCCAATCCAAGCTCCTTGAAACCACAAACAACACAGTCCCACCATCGTGACATTGAATTACTATTTCACCCCAGAAAATTCAGATGTTGACTGGAAATTTCCCCCTGGGTTGGTTAGTATCAGTAATACAATCGGACAAAAAGACTTGATGGGCCCAAAATCCGCAGCCCTTCCGTCAGGAATGCACCAAAGGGCCAGAACTGAGGCTGGGGCCGGGCCAGGCCTTCACCACCAGGTTCCTGTGGATCCTGTCTGGGATGGAGGCTCTACCAGTCCTGAACATGGACACCTATGCAATGGGAGGAGGAGCAGGACTGGGCACAGGGATTCCTGGGCCGGGCTGAATATCAGTGGGTCGCTATCCCGAGTGAAAAGAGGTGCATCAACCTGACAACCGACGGGTGAGAAATCCACCTGGGGGACTGGGCCTAGGGATCTGGGCTTTGGATTGGTCCTGGGGGTCTGAGCTTGGGATTGGGCCTGGGCCTGGGGGTTGGGGATTGAGGTCTGGGAATGGGGATTTGGGCCTGGGAATGGGCCCGGGTCCCTAAAGATTTTTAAATGGTTTAAACTTTTTTTAGCCCTTTTATAAAGGGATCCAATGGGCACAATTTTGGGATTTTTCTTGGGAGAGGGGGGTGCCCCCCCCAAAATGGGCACATCTGCCGCATTTTGCAGCTCTTTCATCTGGCAGGTGCATGTCCTAGACCGGGTTTAGGCAAGGTCCTCAACACCATGATTTAAATTGGGTGACTTCCCCCAAACCTCACATAAACTGGTGAGTCAGCTCCAGAGGTCACTCGAGGGTCAGCTCCAGAGGTCACTGGTGGGTCAGCTCTGGAGGTCACTGGTGGGTCAGCTCCGGAGGTCAATAGCAGGTCATCTCCAGAGGTCACTGGTGGGTCAGCTCCAGGGGTCACTGACAGATGGGCTCCCGTGATCTCTGGTGGACAGTACCTGGTATTTGTACTGCGATAGTCGGTCAGCCCGTGGATTTCAGTACCCGAGTGTGTGGCGTTAAGTTACTGCTCTGCCCTGTAACTTATGAGTAATTTTAACCTAACTCATTTTTTTTTTTATTCGTTCACGGGATGTGGGCGTCGCTGGCGAGGCCAGCATTTATTGCCCATCCCTAATTGCCCTTCAGAAGGTGGTGGTGAGCCGCCTTCTTGAACCGCTGCAGTCCGTGTGGTGACGGTTCTCCCACAGTGCTGTTAGGAAGGGAGTTCCAGGATTTTGACCCAGCGACAATGAAGGAACGGCGATATATTTCCAAGTCGGGATGGTGTGTGACTTGGAGGGGAACGTGCAGGTGGTGTTGTTCCCATGTGCCTGCTGCTCTTGTCCTTCTAGGTGGTAGAGGTCGCGGGTTTGGGCGGTGCTGTCGGAGAAGCCTTGGCGAGTTGCTGCAGTGCATCCTGTGGATAGTGCACACTGCAGCCACGGTGCGCCGGTGGTGAAGGGAGTGAATGTTCAGGGTGGTGGATGGGGTGCCAATCAAGCGGGCTGCTTTATCTTGGATGGTGTCGAGCTTCTTGAGTGTTGTTGGAGCTGCACTCATCCAGGCAAGTGGGGAGTATTCCATCACACTCCTGACTTGTGCCTTGTAGATGGTGGAAAGGCTTTGGGGAGTCAGGAGGTGAGTCACTTGCCGCAGAATACCCAGCCTCTGACCTGCTCTCGTAGCCACAGTATTTATATGGCTGGTCCAGTTAAGTTTCTGGTCAATGGTGACCCCCAGGATGTTGATGGTGGGGGATTCGGCGATGGTAATGCCGTTGAATGTCAAGGGGAGGTGGTTAGACTCTCTCTTGTTGGAGATGGTCATTGCCTGGCACTTATCTGGCGCGAATGTTACTTGCCACTTGTGAGCCCAAGCCTGGATGTTGTCCAGGTCTTGCTGCATGCGGGCTCGGACTGCTTCATTATTTGAGGGGTTGCGAATGGAACTGAACACTGTGCAGTCATCAGCGAACATCCCCATTTCTGACCTTATGATGGAGGGAAGGTCATTGATGAAGCAGCTGAAGATGGTTGGGCCTAGGACACTGCCCTGAGGAACTCCTGCAGCAATGTCCTGGGGCTGAGATGATTGGCCTCCAACAACCACTACCATCTTCCTTTGTGCTAGGTATGACTCCAGCCACTGGAGAGTTTTCCCCCTGATTCCCATTGACTTCAATTTTACTAGGGCTCCTTGGTGCCACACTCGGTCAAATGCTGCCTTGATGTCAAGGGCAGTCACTCTCACCTCACCTCTGGAATTCAGCTCTTTTGTCCATGTTTGGACCAAGGCTGTAATGAGGTCTGGAGCTGAGTGGTCCTGGCGGAACCCAAACTGAGCATCGGTGAGCAGGTTATTGGTGAGTCAGTGTCGCTTGATAGCACTGTCGACGACACCTTCCATCACTTTGCTGATGATTGAGAGTAGACTGATGGGGCGGTAGTTGGCCGGATTGGATTTGTCCTGCTTTTTGTGGACAGGACATACCTGGGCAATTTTCCACATTGTCGGGTAGATGCCAGTGTTGTAGCTGTACTGGAACAGCTTGGCGAGAGGCGCAGCTAGTTCTGGAGCGGGATTGGGTGGAATACCTGTTTTACACCCGGCCCCCAGTATAGCTCTCTATTGACTTCAATGAAGAGTAAAATCAGTCGGGATGCAAAACCGGCATTGATCCCGAATCCATCATTTGCCCGACAGGTGAGTTAGGTTAAAATTAACCCCCCGCCCCGCTCAACACTGCAAACAACCGCGGCCGTGGTTTTGGAACTTTCTGGGAATATGGAGTAAACTTGGAGCCACTGAACCTGTCAGGCCCTTTTATGGAAATTAAACGTCAATCAGATCGACAGTGGAAACCTTTCGTTCATTGGAATGAGAGTGTGCCCGAGAATGGATCGCAGAATATATCAGCTCCAGGAAACCAGATAACTGCTGCAGACGGGAGACCACTTCAAGAATTTCCATCAATGTTCTGGGGGCCCGGGGACATGTGAATTCATAAGGTTAAAGCTACAAATGATAAGAGGTTGAACTAAACAGTCTAGTTATTGTGAGCTGGTTTAATACTATGGTTTGTTTTCAGCTTTGGTACCAGATTGGTTGTGACAGGTAAACTCCATCCTAACCCTAAACCTAATCCTCACCCTCATCCGCACCTTCACGCTATCCCTCACCCTCACCCTAACCCTCACCCTCAACCAATCCCTCAGCCTCACCCTAACCCAACCATCACCTTGTCCCTCACCCTTACCCCATCCCTAACCCTACCGCTAACCTTCATCCTCACCATCACCCTATTCCTCACCCTCACCCTCACCCCATCCCTAACCCTACCCCTAACCTTCATCCTCACCATCCACCCTATTCCTCACACTCACCCTCACCCCAACTCTAACCCTATCCTTGACCCTATCCCTATCTCTAACTGCATGGGGCGATGGGCAAAGAGTGAAGCGCCAGTCGGCTGGTCGGTGCGATATTGGAGTTGGTGTGAGTGTGAGAGGGGGAACACGAGCCCTCAGCAGTTTAGTATGGGAAGCGTGAAACGGGTAATATGGCAGGAAGATCACTGGAGTGAAATCATGGGATTCCTTCGCGTTAATAGATTGGTGTGAAATTTTTTTGCGAGTTAGTTTAACTGTTATTCGAGTGAGTCCGGACAGACTGGGCACTGGGACCAAACTCCATCACAGGTGAGGCTTTGGTGTGAGCGGCGAGGTAAGTTACAGTAACTTAACTCGGTGTGCTCACTAACCGGGTTACTAGTGATGGTAGTTAGTTAGTGTAATGGCTGAATCTCTGGAGAATTCGGCACTGGGGCTGGACCGACTGTCACATGTGAGGCGCGATGGTTTCGGGTAACTGCAGGTTCAATGAAGCAAAACCTTTGTAATCGGGAACAGAGGCCGTTCGGGGCGGGCTGGTGCCCCAGGGGGGTTATTGTAAAGTGATGTAACACCGTGCCACCTCTGGTGCTTGGAGAAAAATCTTCGGCTCTGGGACTCGGCTCATTGTTTCAAGTAAGTTTTGTGTGAGCGGCGATATGTTCAACTAGAGGGCTCCGAGAGATCTGTTTAAATAAATATCACCGGGTGTCTGGTGTTGTCTGTCTAATGTTCACTGTGAGTTCGGGTGGTTACTGTACGAGGTTGTAACACCGCGAGTGCCGGGTGCATACAATGAAAGTCCACAGAACTGGGGCTAAACTCTTTTTGCTCCCGGTAAGTGTTTCTACAAGAATATCACAGACTCAGGGCACGGGTTGCGGCGCGGTTTTTGTAAAGCGTTGTGCCACTGTGGTTGCTGAAAAAGTCTTTGGTACCGGGACCAAACTAATTGTTTCAGGTGAGTTTATATTCCATTTAATGTAACGCTCCGGGGTCGGAGTTTGTGACGCGGTAACGATTAAGGACAAATATTGTAACAGATTATAAGACAGCGAGATTCCTATAGAGTTCATGACAAGAAGGCCTTCGGGACTATTTGGGTCGGTTCGTGGTGTTCATGACTACAGCTTTGTAACGGGCGGAGAGGTGTTGAGTGGATGATTTCCGCCACTTCACCGCTTTAATAAGACGGGACGCCGGCAGTGTTAAAACAGATCGGGTAAAAATCATTTTCCAACACCGTAGGGGGGGGGGGGGTATAGTGGGACATTGTGGCCACAATTTATTGGCACCTGGTTGTTAACAGTTGTTTATGTGTGAGGGTCATGCCGGGGTCTGGGGGGAACGATAGCCTGCGAAAGGTGTACACACATGCCGAGCTAATCTGGTTCTGGCACTCAACTCGTTATTACAAAACATCCACATTATTTCTGTAATTCTGGGAAATCTGTAGTGTTTATTGTGGGAAAAACGTCCAAAAGTCAATTGGATAGTGCAGTAATAGTTCATAGAGGCGGTAATAGTTCATACAGTCAGTAATAGTTCATAAAGGCAGTATTATACACCGCTGTCTCCCAATGAGATATTGAACAGCCCTCTATCACTGTGGGTAGGAGTTAAGCAGTTCGGCACTGGGACCAAACTCATTGTAACAGGTAAGTCTGATATCATTGCCCATGCCGCGTGTCTCCGAGCGGCCGTGTGCTCGGCGGGTTTTGCACAGTGAACAGCTTTCGACGCTGGCATTAAGCTGGTGGTCGCCGGTGAATCTTCAGATCCACCACCACAACACATGGGGAGAGGAGATGGGGTGTTGGGTTCACACCCTGCTTCTGTGTAGCGTTAAAAGCAGCAATTAACATAGCCCTGGTGTGGATTAGTTGCTTTAATTCATTGGGAATGGCAAGTACAGAAACCAGGAAGTTTAAATGTAACATGAAGATTAATAAGGAAACAGGTTAGGGTTAGGCTTTCACTCAATGCTTTCACACAGATAGATTTTCGGCTGTGAGACAAGACTTACAGTCAGCAGTAAGTTTTAAAGGAGTAAGTGGGTAGCCCATGAATTAGTGGTGTTAAATGCTTTATACATCCTCGCCATCTCAAGTGAAAATACCGAGAGCCTTATATATTCTGGCACAGCATTGAATACAAGAGCTAAGAATTTGTCTAAATCCGTAGTTTAGTGACCAGTCATTACTTCTAGTCACTTATTGTAAAACACCGAGGTAGTAGATGTTGTGAAAATAGTCAGAGTGCGACTAAACGGGTAGCTCAGTATACCTGGGGCCAACTGATCTATTTCGTGTTAAGTTTCTATTAGGCCAGGTAGATTATTTTTAAAGGGGGCACTTGCAGTTACTAACTGCCACTTTACTGCTTTACTGCTTTAATTAAAATAGGCAGCTCGCTGGTTTCTGAAAAGTTAACCCCCACCAAAAAAAACTGGCGAATTTCTATTTATCACACTTGCTTTAGAAAGAATATCCCAGCGCTGCAAAATTGTTAGAGAACTGGCGCAGCACCGTAACAGAGTAGAATCATAGAATCTTACAACACAGGAGGCCATTCGGTCCATCCTGCCTATGGTGGCTCTTTGAAAGTGCTATCCAATTAGTCCCACTCCCCCACTCTTCCCCACAGCCCTGCAACATTTTCCTTTTCAAGTATTTATCCAATTCTGTTTTGAAAGTTATTATTGAATCTGCTTCCACCGCCCTTTCAGGCAGTGCATTCCAGATCATAACAACTCACTGTGTAAAAAAATGTCTCTTCATGTGGACCCTGGTTCTTTTGCCAATTACCTTAATTCTGTATCCTTTGGTTACCAACCCTCCTGCCAGTGGAAACAGTTTCTCCCTCTCTACTCTATCAAAACCCCTCATAATTTTGAACACCTCTATTAAATCTCCCCTTAAGCTCTAAGGAGAACAATCCCAGCTTCTCTCGTCCCTCCACATAACCGAAGTCGCTCAGAAATTGTTAACCTGTATTGTAAGCTGATAGACCTGCCGATTGAGCTCAATTTAATCTAATCACGTTAGCGGCCAAACTGTTCACCCTTCCAGTCAGCGCTCTGCTCGCCCAAAGAACGTGAACCGCTCCCGTTTCCTTCGAGCTTTGACAACAGCGCATCAGAAATTCGAACAAAACGTCAAATACACCTCTCTGTAAGTAAACACAGTGAGTGAGCGGCCATTTCCCTGAGACTTTTATCAAATCAGTGGCCAATCGTGCATTGTAAATGCAGATATTAGGATTTATATCTGTCCTAACCGCATAAATCTACAGATATTTATTGTTTTTTTTTAATCAGAGGAAGAGGCCAAAAAACCAAGAATCCGGCTCTTCCCTCCGAATGGTCAGGAACTGAAGGAGACGTCTGAAGCCACAGTAGTTTGTCTGCTGACTGGATTCTTCCCCGAAGTTATCAAGGTTTACTGGGAAATCGCAGGACATCGTCAAGAGGATGAGAAAGTGGGCACAGACTCCGTGGAGAAAGAGGAGGGCGAAACATACTCGGTGATCAGCCGCCTGAAGATCTCCAAGCTTCAGTGGGAGGAAGACAAGATCACCTGCGGAGCAGAGCATGAAACCGCTCCAGAGGCAACAACGATTGACAAGAACTCCAAAACCGGTACCGTCTTTACCGACTCTCGTTGTTTCATCTTAGGCTATTATATATTTCGATCAAAAAATATACACGAGGGTTCAGGAAAACCTAATTTTGTATAAATTCCATCTTATTGATCAGCTCTCCCGTAGGTGTCTAATTTTAGAATTCTACCCTTGCAATAATTTAACTTTGTTCTCTTAAAAAAAGTTAGCTTTATTTTTAAAAGCAGCAATCAGTCTACACCTGCGTTACAGAAGGGGACTATGTAATTATATAGTTATTATTATAATAACTATCTGTTATAGAAGGTGTTCAATCAGATTAAGATCCGCTCCGCGCGTCTTACTGCCCCTACTCCTGAGATCCGCATTCTCAGTGCTGCCTCACCCTTATCTAGGTGCTCGTTAAAAAAAAAGTCAATTGCTGATATCCAGAACGGAATATTGCGATTCTTTCTTCATTTTCTGTTGCAGAACCAGCAACACGCTCTGTATATGAAGCCGGTTAATAAAGATTTAACTGGCTTTGTTGTAAAAACAACGTATTTGGGACAGTTTGTGCCATCGGGTGGAAAAACGTTCATTGACGGAGAAGTTTAATCTCAGGATTTTATGTTGTAAATGTGACTTTTGTTCAAATACCAGAGTTCGACCTGTCCCCGACGTTTCAAATCTTGAGCAACACATTATAGTGTGTGTGAACTTGATAAACGTTCAGTAGAACGGAAAATCCTAAACTCTTTAATTTCCACGGGGTTGTCCCGATCATCCGCGTAACTTCGGCGGAAGATCCGCTGCAACTCCGGGGGAAGACGGCGTAAACCCCGAACCGTTCCATGCAAAGCCGAAAGCAGGGAGCGAGTTGTAAAATGTGAATATTCATTAGTTCCTTCCCTCTAAAGAGAAAGAGTCCCTGAATTTCTCTCGGTGAATGGGGTTTGTGCAGGAAACGTATAAAAGCGGCAATGATGAACCAGGGCCATCGGCGTTTATTTCAACACGACCACTGAATAATTAAAAGTACCCGCTACAGATTGTAATGTAGGTTCAGTACACCGACGGGGACAGGGAACTGAAGCGTTTATTGAGGGCAGCGGGAATGTGTTACAGCCAAAGGCTCAACTCCAGAAAATTATTCTTTAAACTCCCGTGTCGAGCAATGTGGAACTGGGCTGTGAGATTGCGAACTCCCTCACACCTCCTTTCTCATTTTGCATTCTTGGTTTGTGTTCTTACTCGCCCTCACGAGCCATCAAATTGCTGAATTTTCGGATTGTTTCTAATTTATGTTCCTGTCTTTTCTTTGGTCTGCTTTAGCTCCGGAAACTGCAGGTCCCACGTGTCCACCCAGCGAGACGGTGTCCTCGGAACTCTCCGAGGAAACGGATGAAGGTAATTCCCCAATAAGAACAAAATATACTGCAGGTACACACAGTCCGGTCCTCCGGCCTGGGGCAGTGTTTCTGGTCCTGGAGGATCCAAACTCGAGCGCGTGAGTCCCAATCTCCCCCCTCCCCTCCCAACTCCCAACACACTGTGAAACTGAACTCAGTAAATCTGATAATCTGTGTTTGGCACCGGATAAAATGACCACGGAAACTGACGAATTGTTATAAAACCCCAACTGATCCAGTAATGTCCTTCAGGAAAGGAAACCTGCCGTCCTTACCCGGTCCGACCTATTCTATAATACGTGACTCCTGTCCCACGCTACCTGGTTGACCTATGAAGTGGTCTAAAGAGCCATTCAGTTGTAAAAAAAATGCTTAGAAGCCTTCGCACCATCTCGGGAGAGCTCGGGATGGGCAATGAATGCAGCGATGGTTCTACGCATTGCATCTGTAAAGAGAAAAGGCAAGTCAATGTTTGAGCTCAGAACTGGGCCAACTCCCAAACATAAAACGGCCTTTGCTCTTTATAGGTGCGAATGACCTGCTGTGCAATCCAATATTTTATGTTTTATTCCTTTGTATGTGAGCTTGTTTCCCTGCCTTGAAATGTGTTAAACAGAGAGTTACAGACAATGGGTGTTAAACAGAGAGTTACAGACAGTGGGTGTTAAACAGAGAGTTACAGACGGTGGGTGTTTAACAGAGAGTTACAGACGGTGGGTGTTAAACAGAGAGTTACAGACAGTGGGTGTTAAACAGAGAGTTACAGACGGTGGGTGTTAAACAGAGAGTTACAGACGGTGGGTGTTTAACAGAGAGTTACAGACGGTGGGTGTTAAACAGAGAGTTACAGACAGTGGGTGTTAAACAGAGAGTTACAGACGGTGGGTGTTAAACAGAGAGTTACAGACGGTGGGTGTTAAACAGAGAGTTACAGACGGTGGGTGTTAAACAGAGAGTTACAGACGGTGGGTGTTAAACAGAGAGTTACAGACGGTGGGTGTTAAACAGAGAGTTAGAGACGGTGGGTGTTAAACAGAGAGTTACAGACAGTGGGTGTTAAACAGAGAGTTACAGACAGTGAGTGTTAAACAGAGAGTTACAGACGGTGGGTGTTAAACAGAGAGTTACAGACAGTGGGTGTTGAACAGAGAGTTACAGACGGTGGATGTTAAACAGAGAGTTACAGACGGTGGGTGTTAAACAGAGAGTTACAGACGGTGGGTGTTAAACAGAGAGTTACAGACAGTGAGTGTTAAACAGAGAGTTATAGAGTCATAGAGTCATAGAGTTATACAGCACGGATAGAGGCCCTTCGGCCCATCGTGTCCGCACCGGCCATCAGCCCTGTCTACTCTAATCCCATATTCCAGCATTTGGTCCGTAGCCTTGTATGCTATGGCATTTCAAGTGCTCATCCAAATGCTTCTTGAATGTTGTGAGGGTTCCTGCCTCCACAACCCTTTCAGACAGTGAGTTCCAGACTCCAACCACCCTCTGGGTGAAAAAGTTCTTTCTCAAATCCCCTCTAAACCTCCCGCCTTTTACCTTGAATCTATGTCCCCTTGTTATAGAACCCTCAACGAAGGGAAAAAGCTCCTTAGTATCCATCCTATCTGTGCCCCTCATAATTATCCATAATCTGTGCCCCTCAAAGTTACAGACGGTGGGTGTTAAACAGAGAGTTACAGACGGTGGGTGTTAAACAGAGAGTTACAGACAGTGGGTGTTAAACAGAGAGTTACAGACAGTGGGTGTTAAACAGAGAGTTACAGACGGTGGGTGTTAAACAGAGAGTTACAGACAGTGAGTGTTAAACAGAGAGTTACAGACGGTGGGTGTTAAACAGAGAGTTACAGACAGTGGGTGTTAAACAGAGAGTTACAGACAGTGGGTGTTAAACAGAGAGTTACAGACAGTGAGTGTTAAACAGAGAGTTACAGACAGTGGGTGTTAAACAGAGAGTTACAGACAGTGAGTGTTAAACAGAGAGTTACAGACGGTGGGTGTTAAACAGAGAGTTACAGACAGTGAGTGTTAAACAGAGAGTTACAGACACTTTGCGAAATCATCGAGGTTTATGCTTTGCACCAGGTTTATTTAGCGGTGTCACCATTGCCTGTTATTCGTTACTCTCTCAGACGACCCATTTTCCCACCCAACATATCATCCATTCCTTAGAAGCCGTAACGTGCGTTAATGAACTAGAAACTGACGAGTTTTTTTTTCTTAATTTCGCACAGGACCGCCTTTGAGTTCGCTGCAGGTGGCGAGTTTTACCTACACACTGCTGTTGATGAAGAACGTGGTGTATTGCGGTATCATCTCGTTCATCCTTTACAGGGCGGAATACCATCATCCGAAGAAGCCGCTTTAAACGGTCTCAATATATCCGTGCTTTAAAATGTTGATGACAGACCTTTATTTGGTGTAAGCTTTTTGCTATGTTTTCCTGTTTATAACAAGAAATTGTACTTTGTGTTGTCGGTTTGTCGACAGCCTGTAACTGCTGTGTAAACACCTCCGGTGAGGGGTTTATTTCTAGGTTTGTGTGTGAGGATAATGATCAGAGTGACGCTTCAGCCCTTCACTGCGGAATATCTTCAAGTGATTACGTTGTAGTGCAAAATAATTGAAAATAAGAGCAAATTTTAAATCAAATATATGTTATATTTTTGCAGAGGGACCTGTTAGTTGATCTTTAAGTGAGTTTGTTACTGTCCATTCCTGCGCTGCCTTTCGTGAATCCTTTGCTACAATTAAATTGCTGACTTTCTCTTTCTCTTGTTATACTCTGTTTATCGTTCTGTAAATCTGACAATAATAAAAAAAAAGAATCTCATTTGATATCTTGTTTTGTGCTTTTCTTCCTGCCGGACAGCGATCGGTGATTTATTTATGGATATCCTAAAAACCGCGGCTTAAAAAGTACAATAACAACAGGCTCACATTGGTTTTAAACAGAAGACGGTCCCGAACACCAGCAGTTCACTCCTATAAGGACTAAACTTAAAACAAGAAAAACTGATGTTCAATCACCACGGAATTCACCCGATATGGGTACTTGTCGTGTAGCGGCCATGTTACTAGACAATCCAGAGACCTGGACTAAGAATCTAGGGAAGGTGAATTCAAATCCGCCTTGAGAATTTGAATTCAGTTTAAAACAAAATCTGGCAATAAAACAATTAAAATGACCATGAAGCTGTGGATTGTAATAAAAACCCAACTGGTTCACTAATGTCCTTTAGGAAAGGAACCCTGCCATCCGTATCCAGTCTGAGCTTATATGTGACTCCAGTCGCACACCAAGGTGGTTAACTCTTAACAGCCCTCTGAAGTGGCCCAGCAAGAAACTCAGTTGTACCAGTGGTTCAAGAAGAAGGCCCACCACCACCTTCTCAGGGCAACTAGGGGATGGGCAATAAATGTAGGCCCTGTCAGCGACTGTCGCTCTTTTTATATAGGCCAAAGGGGCAGCCAATTTGTAAGTCTCACATAAGCGACCAGATAATCTGTTTATTGACTAATTGGAATATTGACTAGGACACCTAGAGAACTCTCTGCTCTTGGAATAGTGCTATGGGATATTTTATATCCTACTGATTTTTTTTTCAAAAAATATACTTTATTCATAAAATTTGCAGCAGTACATACAACACAGTTGTCATATCACATTCCAAACGTACACAATACAGATTATACAATTTGCAGGTTACATCAAGTACAGTTCAGTGAACACATTGGACATAATTACAGTTCATGACACTCCAGGGTGCCTCATTGCATCACAATCAATACAGGTGATTCATTACAGATACATTACAGATTAATTACAGGTACATTACATTTCATTACATCAATTTGAATTTTACATTCTGCCCGAGGGGGGGTTTTCCATGATTTCAGCCCCTCGGTTAACAATGGCGGGAAGGCTCTAAACAGTTGCCTTTCCCCACAGAGCCTTTGCGGCGGCCGCACCCATCCTCAGTGCGTCCCTAAGCACGTAGTCCTGGACCTTGGAATGTGCCAGTCTGCAACACTCGGTCAAGGACAGCTCCTTGCACTGGAAGACCAGCAAGTTTCGGGCAGACCAAAGGGCGCCTTTCACCGAGTTGATGGTCTTCCAACGGCAGTTGATGTCCGTCTCAGTGTGTGTCCCTGGGAATAGTCCGTAGAACACAGAGTCCTGTGTTACAGAACAGCTCGGGACGAACCTGGACAGATACCACTGCATCTCTCTCCAGACCTTCTTTGCAAAGGCACATTCCAGAAGGAGATGGGTGATGGTCTCGTCTCCACTGCAGCCTCCTCGGGGACAGCGCGCGGTGGCGCTGAGAGTCCGGGAGTGCATGAAGGATCTGACGGGAAGGGCCCTTCTCACCACCAGCCAAGCTAAGTCTTGGTGCTTGTTTGAAAGCTCTGGTGATGAGATGTTCTGCCAAATGACATTGACAGTCTGCTTGGGGAACCAACCGACAGGATCCACCATCTCCTTTTCCCGCAGGGTCTCGAGGACGTTACGTGCGGACCACTTGCTGATCACCTTGTGGTCAAAGGTGTTTTTCTGCACAAACTTTTCCACGAAGGACAGGTGGGGCGGAACAGTCCACTGGACGGAGCATTCCGTGGCAGCGTGGCCAGGCCCATCCTTCTCAACACTGGGGACAGGTAGAACCTCAGCACGTAGTGACGCTTTATTTTATATCCTACTGATAAGACAGACAGCTTCAGTTTAACATCTCATACCAAAAAAACCGAATCTCCGATTGTGCAGCACTCCTTCAGTATTGCACTGGAGTGTCAGCCTGACTTAGAGCTGATAGGCACTGAACTAAGCTTAACAGACTCATTGAGTTAATTTTTAGAGCATTCAGTTTGATTGAGAATTTAACTGTAGTTATTTTAATCTTTAAACGGTTCAGGGTTACATCGGTTCAGGCAGGTTTCTTTTTCACACTAATTACGTCTGGTTGTTTGATTCGTTGTTTTTGTGTATTCGGTTTAAGGTTGGGATCGCGCGGTGTCCGGTTCGGTACCGGGGTCATACTGGTTTTCATTGATTGTCAAAATAGATTAATATTCTAAACTCGGACGCATTTCTCATTTGCTGTGAGCCTATTATTTTAGTTGTGGTCTCTTTGTAAAAGGGGCACTTTGTCAGAAATTAACGACTATTTTGTGGCAAATGTCGTTCAAACAAACTCGAGCGAGAAAAGTACACCGGAGTGAGGTAGGACCCGGAGTGATTCCTTCTAACTGATGTAATTCGGATCGTTTCTGGTTCAT
Organism: Heptranchias perlo; assembly: GCF_035084215.1. NCBI lineage: Eukaryota > Metazoa > Chordata > Chondrichthyes > Hexanchiformes > Hexanchidae > Heptranchias > Heptranchias perlo. The sequence continues at coordinate 121,803,091 of NC_090327.1, forward strand.
GTTCCACGGAGAAATCCTTTCACTGATATTCCGCACCTTAAATATCGGCTGTTGCCAACTTCGCTCTTTTTCATTTTACGAATCAATGCACAGTCTTCCCTTCGATTTACTGGGCATTTTCCGGATAAATATAAGTGATTTATTCGGGCTTTCATTTTTCATTTTTTAAAGTTGTTTAGTTTTGGAGGCATGTATTAATAATTCAGGATATAAACAGGGCGATACGGTTTAGTTTCCTCTTATTCTTGTTTCACGAAATATTCAAATAAATCAGCCCGTTTCAGATATAGAACGGGGAATGTTTGTATTGGTTTTCACGGTTTAAAGGATGAATTTGAGTTAAACAACGAGGCACTTTTCTATAATACGGAACAAAAGATCTGGAAATGATACTCTGTTAACTTGTACTTAGATTCTAATTTTAAAAGTCACTCATTTAAGCCATGCACAACGCTTAAAACCTTTACCATGCCCTTTGTGCACATTAACAACTGGATTAAAATAAATGTTTCTATTTATTAATAGCTTGATCTGTTTGCGTTTCATTCCATTTGTGCCGTTATTTTTATGAACTAATATTCTACATGAAAAGTTTGGAGATTAGGTTAACTTCGTTTTTTAACACGAGTAGTTGGTTCCGTCTCAATTTATAACAAATCTCCATCAATATTTAAATAAAGTTCGTGATCAAATTGGCCGAGTGTAACCCCCCGATATTAACCCAGACCCTGGCTCGCTTGTTGGAGTGAGACTGCAGCGTGTAAAGGGGCTAATTTTTAACTCGCCACGCGGGAGCCCACGGGATCTGACTGATTTCAATGGAGAGTAAAATCGGACCGGTGTAAAACCAGCGTTGTACCAGATCTCGTTAGTTTGCTAATGGGTGGTTTAGGTTAAAATTGCTAAATGTCTGTAATCCCGGTGCCTGACTATTAAAGGGGACCTTTGTGCAAACTCGGTGAAAATGTCCCAAATCTCACAGACTTTTTAAAACTCTCAATCACGCGCTAGTCCGTATTCGGCGTCTTGTTGTTTTTGTATTTTTTAAATAGTTTTCAAAATTCACAAATTTCAGGCCAGTAAAGGCTCAGAAAGCACGGTTCGAGCCCGGGCTCTCTCCTCGGTCAGTCCCTGGGGTTTAGTAACTGGCTGAAGGGCTGATTTATTCAAACCTCACAAAGAATCTGAAGTTCCTTCTCCACAAAACTCGGGAACAAACGGGTTTTTTTCCAGGTCACATTAATAACATCTATTTGTGAGGAACACAAATTCCCAACATCTGGAACCTCCGCAGCGGATTTAAACTGGGAAATTCCCCGAATCCGGCAGAAGAACCGGGAAGTTTCCAACTGCTCCCAAAATAAGTGAACCTTAACCTTGTTTTGGTACGAAGTTGAAATATTTTTGATTCATTTTCTAACGAATTCATTATTATTAAAAATGCAAGTTGCCTAAAATCTAAAATAAAAACTGAGAATGCTGGAAATAGTCTGTAAAGTGAGCGACCGGTTTAGCACGCGTTTCCACCATTCTCTCCTCCTATTATGGTCTGTTTACTCTCTTTAACCTTTTGCTCTCTTGAAATACAGGCACTTGTTGCATTAATCTGAATTTAAACAGAAAATGATCGGATTTACAACCGGGGCAAACGAACGAAGTGGAAAGCTCAAAATGTAATAATTTCTTTAATATGTGAAACCAGTCGTCACAAGAAAAACTCCCCAAAAATAACAAACATTATATAGATGAGTTTTACAGAATTATTAATACGAATTAAATAACTTCTTTAATAAACGTTACTGAATATTCAGTTACCCCGCGGTTAAAAACAACCGTTGAGGTTTTCATTGCTAAAGTCGTCATGGAAAATGTGGTTAGTTATTTATTTATTGCTCGTTCCAGCTGCAGAACTGATGTTACACCCACACTAGGGCAGACACACAGGGCTACTGTTAAGAGTGTTAAAGTGAGGGGTTTGGGGTATATCCCCTTTATAAATAGAGGCCCAGTGTACAAAAGCAAGGTAGTTATGCTAAACCTTTATAAAACACTGGTTAGGCCTCAGCTGGAGTATTGTGTCCAATTCTGGGTATCACACCTTAGGAAGGATGTCAAGGCCTTGGAGAGGGTGCAGAGGAGATTTACGAGAATGGTACCAGGGATGAGGGACTTCAGTTATGTGGAGAGACTGGAGAAGCTGGGATTGTTCTCCTTAGAGCAGAGAAAGTTAAGGGGAGATTTAATAGAGGTGTTCAAAATTATGAAGGGTTTTGATAGAGTCATTAGGGAGATATTGTTTCTACTGGCAGGAGGGTCAGTAACCAGAGGACCAGTAAGATAACCAGTCAGTAACCAGAGGACCAGTAACCAGTAAGCTAATTGGCAAAAGGACCAGAGGGGAGATGAGGAGAATCTTTTTTACGTAATGAGTTATTATGATCTGGAATGCACTACCTGAAAGGGTGGTGGAAGCAGATTCAATAGTAACTTTCAAAACAGAATTGAGTAAATACTTGAAAAGGAAAAAAATTGCAGAGCTATGGGAACATATGTGTTTATGTTCAGGGTAGTTGTAAGCAATACAGAGAGAACGTTTAAATTATTTTATTAAATATTCTACAGAACAACAAGCAGTTATTTTATGCTTTAACTCATTTCAGAGAACTGCTCGCTACTTCCTGTGCTCAAACAGATATCAGATTAACAAAACTTCCTGCAGTTGACAAAACAGGAAATTATATTTACTAGTAATTTAATCAGAATCTTAAATTTTAGGCTTTTAACCTAGTAACCAGAGTAAGTCAATGAGTAAACTCATGAAGCCCTGCTCACCTTTGTTCTGTTCAGTTACCTCCAGAGTTGTCATCTTTCTCACCTTAGTACCAAATATCGTATGTTCAGTCCTCCTTTGTTACATCCTTCCTTTCACTCTCAGTAAGCGCACTCTAAAAACTAAAATGCAGGTAGAAATGGTGAAAAATTAAAAGGCAAATTATTAACACAACAATATTGGGAAATAGAATCTTACCTCGGCTTTTTTCTGAAGCCTTGCATAAACTTGGCTTGTACTCCCTTGAGTACAGGAGATTGATGGGTGATCTGATTGATGTGCTTAAAACGTTAAAAGGATTTGATATAAATAGAGAGAAACTTCTTCCTCTGGTGGGGGAATCAAGAACACGGGGACATAATCTTAAAATTAGAGCTAGGCCGTTCAGGTGGGAAATCAGGAAGCACTTGTTCACACAAAGGGTAGTAGAAATCTGGAACTTTCTCCCCCTAAAGGCTGTGGATGTTGGGGGACAATTAGAGCTTTCAAGATGGAGATCGATAGATTTTTGTTAGATAAGGCTATTGAAGGATATGGAACAAAGGTGGGAGTGTGGAGTGGAGGTGCAGATCAGCCATGAACTAATTGAATGGCGGAGCAGGCTCAAGGGGCTGAATGGCCTATTGCTGTCCCTAATGTTCCAATGTTCTTTCACTCCTTGCAGCTAATGGGATGTGTAGGCTGAGCAGTCCTGGGAAACAGTCATAAAACTAAAAACGTGTCTTAATAAACTCAACGCTCAACATGTCCAACCAACACAGAACACCAATCAACAAAACCAATAGGATACTGAACCACAATAGCCCAAATAGTAGAACACAAGTCAGAAGAAGTAAAGGTCAAACTGTACAGGGCTCTGGTCTGACCGGACCTTGAGTACTGTGCACAATTCTGGTCATTGAGACACAAGAGACATTAAAGCATTGGAGGCAGTGCAGAGAAGAGCCACAAAGTTGTTTCCTAGTGTAAAAGGTATGAGGTATGAAAAAAGATTGGAGTAACTTACCATGGAAAGGAAGCCCTGAGACCTGATCCTTTTCAGGTATATAAGATAGTTAAAGAAAGAAAGAATTTGTGTTTATATAGCACCTTTCACGACCTCAGGAGTGTTTTACAGCCAATGAAATATAGAAACATAGAAAATAGGAGCAGGAGTTGGCCATTCAGTTCTTCGAGCCTGCTCCGCCTTTCAATATGATCATGGCTGATCGTTTATCTCAATACCATATTCCCACTCTCTCCTCATACCCGTTGATGCCTTTTGTGTCTAGAAATCTATCTAGCTCCTTCTTAAATATATTCAGTGATTTGGCCTCCACAGCCTTTTGTGGTAGAGAATTCTACAGGTTCACCACCCTCTGAGTGAAGAAATTTCTCCTCATCTCAGTCCTAAATGTCCTACCCTGTATCCTGAGACTGTGACCCCTCGTTCTGGACCCCCGCAGCCAGGGGAAACATCCTCCCTGCACCCATGCTTTTGAAATGTAGTCACTGTTGTAATGTAAGAAATGCAGCAGCCAATTTGCAAACAGCAAGATTCAACAAACAGCAATGTGATGAATTACCAGATAATCTGTTTTTTTATGTGTTGGTTGAGGGATAAATATTATTGATATGTTTTGTGACCTCCCCCCCCCCCCCCCCCAATTGTTGAACTTTGTTGTGTCTTTACTTTGTTAGAAATTTTATTTCTAAGAGTATTTGGGGGTGGGTGAAGGACTGACATAATTGCTCAAAGGACATTCATTACCAATCTGGACCTGCTGTTAATAATTTCCAATGTTCAGTGGTGTCAGTTCCTCCCATAATTGGTCTGAGCATTTTACTTTTATGGAAATTGACCGACACTGCCCAATATCCGCTTGTACAATAATGTAACCCTGGGGCAGGAACAATAGAAGCTTCCCTCCCCCCCAGGCAGGAACAATAGAACATCCCCTCCCCCATCGAACCTCCTCATGGGGCTGATATCAGCATCTTTTGCACGTGTATATCTTCAGTCTCCCTGCAGGTGGACTGAGTTACCACTCAGTGAGGCATGGCTTGGATTGTTAGGTTTACTTTATTCTATAGTTTTTTGAGAATGTAACTGGAGTTTTTTGAGGATGTAACTGGTAGAATAGATAAGGGAGAACCAGTGGATGTGGTTTTTTGGATTTTCAGAAAGCCTTTGATAAAGTCCCATATAAGAAGTTAGTGTGCAAAATTAAAGCACATGGGATTGGGGGTGATATACTGGCATGGATTGAAAATTGGTTAACAGACAGGAAACAGAGCGTAGGAATAAATGGGTCTTTTTCGGGGTGGCAGGCAGTGACGAGTGGGGTACCGCAGGGATCAGTACTTGGGCCCCAGCTATTCACAATATATATCAATGATTTGGATGAGGGAACCAAATGTAATATTTCCATGTTTGCTGACAATACAAAACTGGGTGAGATCATGAGTTGTGAGGAGGATGCAAAAAGGCCTCAAGGCGATTTAGACAAGTTGAGTGAGTGGGCAAATAGATGGCAGATGCAGTATAATGTGGATAAATGTGAAGTTATCCATTTCAAAAGGAAAAACAGAAATGCAAAGTATTATTTAAATGGTAATAGATTGGGGAATGTTGATGTACAAAGGGACCTGGGTGTCCTTGTACACCAGTCACTGAATGCAAACATGCAGGTGCAGCAAGCAGTTAGGAAGGCAAATGGTATGTCAGCCTTCATTGCAAGAGGATGTGAGCATAGGAGCAAGGATGTCTTACTGCAGTTATACAGGGCCTTGGTGAGACCACACCTGGAGTATTGTGTACAGTTTTTGTTCTCCTTACCTAAGAAAGGATATACTTGCCATAGAGGGAGTGCAGCGAAGGTTCATCAGACTGATTCCTGGGATGGCAGGACTGTCGTATGAGAGATTGGGTCGACTCGGCCTGTATTCACTCGAGTTTAGAAGAATGAGAGGGGATCTCATTAAAACATATAAAATTCTGACATGGCTAGACAGACTGGATGCAGGGAGGAAGTTTCCCTGGCTGGGGGGGCGGTGGGGTCCAGAATGAGGTGTCACAGTCTCAGGATACGGGGTAGGACATTTAGGACTGAGATGAGGAGAAATTTCTTCACTCAGAGGGTGGTGAACCTGTGGAATTCTCTACCACAGAAGGCTGTGGAGGCCAAATCACTGAATATATTTAAGAAGGAGCTAGATAGATTTCAAGATGCAAAAGGCATCAAGGGGTATGGGGAGAGAGCAGGAATATGGTATTGAGATAGAGGATCAGCCATGATCATATTGAATGGCGGAGTAGGCTCAAAGGGCCAAATGGCCTACTCTTATTTTCTGTTTCTATAGTAAGGTGAAACATACAGAGCACCAGGTATGATCAGAGTCACTTAGTTTGTTACAACTTGTATTTATGTAATTATACAAAATAAAGACGCAACAGTACTCCCACTCAGGTGGGCAGGCTTACTGAACTGAAACAGAATCACCTGTCTGCATTCTGTCCTACAACCCAGGACACAACCACTCTCCCTGCAGTCTCTGTCCTTGCAGCACTTCACTGCCTGCGCACTTCTGTTTCTAAAGGTCTATTTTTTCAGGTGCATAAGATTCTGTTTTATTCCCAACTATGCAGTTAGGAAGAAATCAAAACCCTCCCAATGCAATGGATGCAAGGTGTGTATTCTTTATGGACACAATTCACCAAATTGCTAATTATCTGGGGAAAAAATCCAATTGGCATATTAACCACCTTAGATTGTGACTTTAGATTCACAACACATAGGATTGTCCTGAGAAATATTCCCCTTTAAAGGCAGCTTTAACTCAAAACACAATGTATAATAACTCATATTTAGATCTCATCAGTGGAAAAATGCCCAAAAATAATCCTGAAAGTGTCAACTTGGAAACATAATTTTTAGGGATGCGATTTATTTTTTTATGAATGGGAATTTTTTTTGCAAAAATCGCGATGTGCTTTTATTTTATGACTTTTTTTTTTAGTGAATGCGACATGATTCAATGAGCATGATTTGTGCTCATGACTGACCCAATACTCAACATACAAAAGGCACATGTCAGAATGTGGGATCTAACCCAAATTTATTCAGTGATTTACACAGAATTCAGATCACGTGAGGTTTACACTTTACATTCCGTGCGTCCATGCTTAAATAATTCTTCCAAAAATTCCAATAGTTTTCAGATTCTGGTTTCAGCTAATATATTGTAAATAACCTGCAATAATTTAAACGGATCATTCGAACAGATGAAGAGACACATTTGATTGCACTTATAATCTTCCACCTACTGCTCCAAAGCACAGATTTATCAGTGAAACACATTCAATTTATAAAGTTGTATTTTACCACTGGGCTGAAAAGGGTCATTGATTCTCCATGCAAGGCTCCGGGGGTAGCAATAATACCGCTGTAGCTGGTTGGTGTTTTACACCTAGCCTGTCTCATACAAAACCAATAGCGCTTTATGTGCCCAAATCCTGTCATTGGACGCTACAATGGAGGGGATTCAGGATGTTTCTGGATTGATTCACTAAAATGGTCCAAATAACCTTCCTCATCGTGATGATCGCATGATTTTATAAAACTATCCTATCCAGAGGACACTTTACAGCTCCACCTGCAGAATGAAGCTACCTCCCAAAAAGATTAATTGTTATTGATATAAAAGGAGATGATCATTTTGTGGAACCTGGTCAGTCTTTTCAGAATTCAGTGGAAGCAGTGAATGGCCTCTCTGGTGCTGAAACATTAACAGCACAAGTTGTAACAAGGTTACATGTTGTAACCTCCTCAACATGCAGTAACACGTGGCGTACAGGGGTTAATGCTAGTAAATACTGCTACAAAATTCTGTACATGAGTTAATTGGAGTGTATTTTAGGAAATATATCTCAACAACAATATGCACCTCAGTATTACTTTCCCATAGACTACAGAAAGGATATGACATTTCGTGAGATTGTATGCTTTTCTGAATTGTGCCAAGTTTTACAAAGAACGCTTCAGAATGGGGGTGATGATTTCTGAATGTTTGGTTACAGATTTCCCACTCCCAGTACCCGTCTGCTGCGTTTGAAAAAAGCAGCTGTAGATCACTACAATGAACGGGCACTGATCCCACGCCGTGCTAGACCGCGGATCTTGTGACCCGCAGAGGACATTTTCTGAGGAGCCCAATAAAATTTACCATGGAGGGGAAATAATCAGATCCGTAAAAATCAGAAAACCTGCTCATATTATTCTTGAATTGCTAACAATTTGCACAAGTCTTATTTTGAAAGATGTATTCAAACATAACTGCACTTGAATGTAAATGCATTTATTGTATAGGAGCAAAGGGAGTTAACGCCGCAATTTAAAACTCTGCTTTTGATAAAACCTGGACCTGTTAAAATGACAAAAACCGGAGAGAAACGGGTTTTAAATGCCTTTACTGTGATTAGAATATATTTTAATTCCTTAGGAAGTTTTGGGGAGTCTAATGAATAGTAATGTATTCCTTTGCTAAATTGTATCAGCTGTTTCTGGGCGGAACTGATAATCTTTTAATCAAATAGCATGCCATTTTTACAAACTACAGGAACTCAAGTCTTGAGCTGAAATACAAGTTATAATGCGACCACTTTACAAAACTTCCGTATTAGAGACAGAGCTATAAAATAACTTGTAATACACAAAGGCAGTCAGTGATCAGACAATTATAGCCTAAGTTCCCATGTTAATAATTTATTAGAGGGGTCTGAACTCTCCAGTGGACATTAATTAATACCTCACTACAGGTGAAAGGTGGGATTTGGTGCGGAACCGGGTTGGACCATTTAAACGTCCCTCAGCCCGATTCCAAAGATTGTCAGAATTACTTCTTCTCCAGCTCGAACGAACTGAGTTCTGTTAAAATAAAGAGCAACGCACCCAGTGATTGGAGAGCTGGTCAGCAAGATTGTCAGTCTACACATTGCAGGTCATAGAAACCCTAACAGGGGATTGATGGATTTAAAGAATTCTTTTTACAAAAAGAATTGGTCAATTATGCCACTCTCACTAATCACCGATGTTTCCTTACATTTGTGCCGGAGTGTCACCATTGTGTACACCAGCAGACAGAACAAACTGGATCAGTCTTAAACTTACTGCCTGTTGAAAATGAAGCACACACATTTGTACTAATGAGGCCGCCGTAATGTAAAGAGAGACTCCACGATGATGCGAACATCAATTCATGGAAAAGCGCAGGATGATCAGCTGGTTAGAGAGCAACAGAATAGAATTTTTGATAGGCTTAAAACAAATGGGCTTACATCATTAAAGTGAGGATCAGCACTCGGGAAACCATTTTTGAGCAGTAAAATCAACATATTAAACAGAAGACAAGAGAAAATATCACGTCACAAATCACAATGCAGCAAATATACATTTCTAAAAGAAAACACCTTTCCTTCATTTTCATTTATTGCAAATGAATTAGTTAATGTATAAAGTAATAGTTTTATTTCACGAATAAAACAAGGCATGTCTTGAAAGTTACAGACATAATAGCACATGCAACAGCGTAAAGGCAGGAGCTGGAACCGGGTGAACTGATTCTGCACACCTTGGTTTGCATTTGTTGATTATTTTCATTTCAAGCAGTCATCTAGGATCTGATCTCCTGCGTTCAATATCAGCACACAATTCGATCACTTGGGCCCCTAATTTCCTTTATGTAAAGTTTGACCAGGAAGTTGATGTGAGCACAAAGCAGCAACACACAGTCTCCATGGTGAAATGTGTTTTTGAAAGGTAGCCCACATTAAGACCGGTGACAGGAAATTCCAGTAGAATTACTTGTGGACAGATAGAGACAAATACTGAGTTAACTCGATTAAAACCTGCTGTTAACTATACAAAGGATGGGCAAGGTTTTAAATATCAGCTGTGAGCTGGGACTTGTACTTAAAAAATAACCTGAATACAAAACAGTTCAAAGCTGCAGACATAAAAAGGAAAGTGTATTAAAATAAGATGAGCGTCGAATGATTCAATAATTTTGTATATAAAGCCGGCTCTTCACAATTCAAAGTTGTTTTTTGTGCTAAAAAATTAGATTATCCAATAATTTGAATTAAGCAATATAAACACAGGAGAGTTGCGCTTAAAACAGAATTATCAGATAATTTTAATTAACTGCATTTGTATAATTGCATGTTCCAGGGGCTTTTAACTTTAGCAGTGAAACCATGCACATCGTATAGATATTCCCAACACGTGACCCTACCACATCCACATTCACTGCGGTAGAGAAGCAGCACTTCTCAATAAAACGCTTAATCTATTTGTAGGCATTTACGGAGCTGCTGTTATGTTAGATCTGCTTGTAGATAATTAAACTGGAAATTTGCTACTGAAGACATTAAAGCAAATTAATAATAAGTGCAAATTATCAACCACTTCAATTAAGTTTAAGGTAATATTACAATATTTTCTCATAAATTTCAACAGTCCATTTATTTTACAGAAGCACTAATGCTTTTTAAGACACACACAATATCCCCCTCCCCGATGTTTGGTCATGTCCTGGGAGGAGCTACTTGAAATCAAAGAGTCCATGATTTTCTACTAAACATGGGTGTTACCAATTAACTAGTACTGGCACCGTCCTGTATCAATGGGAGGACAGTGTGCCACCTTTATTACGTGGTCATCCTTTACAGTCAGGATCTTTCAGCAGAGCCCAGACCATGTTCTAACCTTCAGCAGGTTGCAGGGGGGGCTCCTGATTTGTATCGGATGGAAAGATTCACCACAGCCTTGGAGGAGCACAGAATCTGATGATTCAGGAAAGTGACAGAGCACACCGCCTTCTGTCTGCAACCCACTCAAGAGATGAGAGACTTGGTGAGAGAGGTGATCAGGATTCTAGCAAAAGACCTTGACAGCAGAGGACTATCTTGTAGGAGAGAGGGCAGGTGGCAGGGGGCAGAGGGCAGGCTGACATCCTACGGGGCAGCCTTGGTTCAAAATCAAATCAGCAGCTTTGTTTAAGTTAAGGCGCAAAAATCTGAAAATACAGGAATCAGTCATTCACATGGAAGTCCCCGCGAGAGCCGGTGACATCCGGAGCGCAGCCCTGAGGAGCAACATTCCCTTTTTTTTTTGGAATGAAATAATGATTTTATTACACAGCACTATTTAATACCTGAACAAAAAGCCTCAAAGCAAATACAATTGCTCATTGTAATGCTTTTTTGCATTAATTTATAAATCTATTGCATGAATTATTAAAAAGTAACAAATGTAATTAAAACTTGAGGATTGGAATTTCTGTGTGGCTACTTCTCACATCATAATAAGGGCACACCCACAGCATCAGGGGAGGGGACTGTCAGCTCTCCCTGCTCGCAGTGTGAAGAGAGCATTACTATAGGTGCGCTGTCACCGCTCGGCCGTCTTGCCTACAGATGACACTCGGATTGCATGCCGATATTGGCAGGAATCGCGCTCCCGCCACCTGCACTGGGAATGGGTATTTTCGGCAGCCTCGGGGCAATTATTATGTTTTTAAAAAAATGTCCCTTAATTCCTCACAACACATTTTGTTTGATTTCACTGTCCAGAATGTAATGAACATTTCTGCCTATTCTGTAAGAAGTCTATTGTTGTCAACTAAATAAAAAAAAATATAAAAAATAACTTCCTTCCCTAAACTGAAAGCAACTGTAAGATGTGATCTGCATCGATCCTCAGGGGTCTAAACACACAGTAGGTGGGCTGCTAGTCTCACCCCCCACTGCCACCCGTGGAATTTTCCCTCTGCGTTTCGCAAACATTTACCTCTACAAATAAGGCATAAATCTAAAAAGACCTCAAATGTTCAGGAACAGTCCATAATTTATAATGTTTTGCTGCTGTTGGTCTATTCCGTTTAAAATAATGGAAGACCAAACAAAAATAATCGAGAATCTTAGTGCAACATAATGCTTAAAGTGAATACCACCAATCACATCCCGTCAAGTAACGTGATCACATCATTCTAATTTAAACTAGTCAGTAATCCTCAAATATTATCTCAGTAGAATTATTAATCCCTGAAATGATTGGTTCGGAGCCTAAAATGAGCCATTTTGAGAAATGTTGTGCAGCAGCTGATTCTGTAATCGATACCGTGGTTAGTTCAGTGACGGCAGGACACGGAAGAGCTTTCAGGGATGGTGTAACGGCAGTAAAGCGACAAACTCTCGTCAGGCGGAGGGTTCTGGACCACAGAGTGAATCAGAGCTTTCCTATTGCTCATCACGTCATGTTCTTTCCCAAAAAAGGAATCCTAGTGTCGGGGAGAATTCTGCAGCTCCACTATCCTAAACACCTTTTCCATTACCTCTTTCAAACTGAGCTGCATCCACATGGCCACTGCTGAACTAACTGGTATGGGGGGAGGTGGAGAGAGAAAAAGACAAGTTAGTTACTTCATAAACTTACATAAACATAAGCAGCTGAAAACACAAATGAACAATTAATGATCTAAGCAATGGGTGATAATTGTATCCAATTTTATTTCTTATACACAAATGCAAAGTATAACACAGTTTCAGTTGATGTGGGAGGGGCTGATAAGTCCTTTATTATATTGTCAAGGTGTGTAATAAGATTACAATTTATTTAGCACAGTTGGATAACTCAACGTAATACATTTAAATCCTTGCTGTGCTGCCTTACACCCAGTCCATTGAAATCAATGAGTAACACTGGGTGGATCCACTTTGGGAGGAAAAATAAAAAAGCAAAATATTATTTGAATGGAGAAATACTACAAAATGCTGCGGTACAGAGGGATCTGGGTGTCCTCGTACGTGAAACACAAAAAGTCAACATACAGGTGCAGCAGGTAATCTGGAAGGCAAACGAATATTGGCCTTTATTTCTAGGGGGATGGAGTATAAAAGCAGGGAAGTGATGCTACAACTGTACAGGGTGCTGGTGAGACCACACCTGGAGTACTGCGTACAGTTCTGGTGCCCTTATTTAAGGAAGGACATACTTGCATTGGAGGCAGTTCAGAGAAGGTTCACTAGGTTGATTCCGGGTAGGGAAGGGTTGTCTTATGAGGAAAGATTGAACAGGTTGGGTCTATACTCATTGGAGTTTAGAAGAATGAGAGGAGATCTCATTGAATGGCGGAGCAGGCTCGAGGGGCAGAATGGCCTACTGCTGCTCTCTCATGGTCAAACCTGTTGTTCTAACTTGCTCCAGAGGTGGCGCTGCACCCTGTAAAACAGCAAATGCTGGAAACACTCAGTCAGTCAGTGTGGGCTCTGGTGAAGAGCCAAATCTCATTAACCCGTCTTTTCCCTTCACAGTTGTCGACTGACTTCTTGTGTGTTTTCAGTATTTCCTGTTTCTATTTCTAAAGGCAGTATCACAACACTGCCTGTTATTACTCTTGGATGCACAGCGAAAAGTCACTCCTTTCCTCCCATCAACCATCAGCTTTGCCACGGAAGGTTCATTTAAATGTTCCACAATTCGGTAGAATTTAAATTTCTATTAGTTCATATGGACGGAGGTTAGTTTTATTTTTACAGCCACAATGAACAGTTAGTGCTCACGGGTTTAAACCGTGCAAGTGGAAAACAGGACCCTATAACACCTCTGGGGAAAAGAAGTTTTAAAAACTAAGAATCCATTTGATACATTGCCTGAACCATTCAGATCAATGATTGATTAACTTGTATAACTAGTTGATTAATTTGAATAAATAGTGAGTACAGCTGGTACCTCCAGTTCAGAACCTATACTGACCAGTCTGTTCCCACCAGCTTCAGGTCAATGTTAGATTACTGCATTCAAGTGAGTCACCATGTAAAATTACTAAGGCACCTAGATCACCAAGCAGCTACAATGTTTTCTTGTCTGCTGATTATGCATCACAAACTCTCACATTCTTTATCATTGACTGTTTACAGTGAAAACTAAACTGGCCAGCTGTTGGCTAACAAAAGCTTCAGAAAGAGAACAAAACTGCAAACACTTCAGTGATGAAGTGACGAGCTTATTTATTTTGATCTCAAAGGGGACTGGGTTACAAAGAGGAGAAAGTTATCTTCAGTTGTTTAGAGCCTTGGTCAGACCCCACCTGGAGTACTGCGTTCAGTTTTGGGCATCGTACCTCAGGAAGGATATATTGGCCTTGGAGGGGGTGCAGCAGTTTCACCAGAATGATAATGGAGTTTAGAGGATTAAATTATGAGGACAGGTTGGCTTGTATTCCTTGGAGTTTAGCAGATTGAGGGGTGATCTAATTGAGGTGTTTCAAATGATAGTAATTCGATACGGTAGATACAGAGAAACTATTTCCTCTGATGGGGGAAATTCAGAACAAAGGGGTATAATCTTAAAATTAGAGCCAGGCCATTCTGGAGTGAAATCAGGAAGCACTTCTTCGCACAAGGGGTAGAAATCTGGAACTCTCTCCCCTAAAAGGCTGTGCATGCTGGGGGTCAATTGGAGCTTTCAAGACGGAGATCGCTAGATGTTTGTTGGGTAAGGGTATCAAGGGATATGGATTAAAGGTGAGTAAATGGAGTTGAGGTACAGATAAGCTATGATCTAATTGAATGGTGGAACAGGCTTGAGGGGCTGAATGGTTTCCTGCTGTTCCTACGATAGAGGCTTGAGTGGCTGAATGGTTTCCTGCTGTTCCTACGATAGAGGCTTGAGGGGCTGAATGGTTTCCTGCTGTTCCTATGATACAGGCTCGAAGGGCTGAATGGCCTCCTGCTGTTCCTACAATACAGAGCTGCTCTAACTCCAAAAGGGTTAAAATCAGTAGCAGCTTTGTGTCAACTTCCAACACCGGTTATTGCAACATTTTTTTTAAAAACCCATTGTTTCTGAAGTCTTGTTATGCGTCAAGTTCACATAAAAACCTAAGATTACAAGATAAAGGTATTTCCAGTCAAGGCGTGGGCTATGGACCACAACAGGAAATAACAGCAGTTTGTACAACTCAAACAGAACGTAACCCACCAGGTCTGGTTTAGTGTCAGGGACCTTTAACCAGAACTTTTTGTCACAAGAACAGTAGAGTTATTCACATGCACTGGCCACAACAGTCTAATCACCAGGTGTCACATGAAACCGTCACATGGAAAATCTTTGTTTTATATTAAGAATAATTACAACATAATTATTATGCTCGTATGTGCATGTTTGAAGTATCGGGGAATTAAACAATTGTACTGAAACGCAGCAGATAACTTGCTGCTCGGGCAAGATGATCCCAGTGGAATCGAGGGATTCCCCATAGGGAAGGAGAGAAAGGAACAAAGCTAAGGAAAAGTCCATCTGCGTTTCTCCAAAGTAGCGCTGGCACGAGACAAAAAACTGGTGTCATTGGACCCTCTTGGCTGGAGAATGCTGTACATTACTGGGATTGGTGGGGAAGGGTGGGGAAGAAAGAGAGAGACACTGAATTAAAGAGTGCTTCAGCAATAGTTTCTATCTTCCTTCGTAACTGTGAAACCAAGCAGCCTTTAGTCATATTCTCATTCATGAGCCTGCACCTGGACACTATAAACAGGTCTCAATAGATCAGCAATTTTCCGCACCTGCTAATGTGTTGGTTTCGCAGTGTCATCTTCCTCATCAGAATCTATAAATTAAAAACACACAAAATTAATGACAACCTGCTGATAATCTTATGTGCCTCAGAGACAATGGGAGTAAACTAGTGCCCAAATTTAGAAGGTACATTTTGAGCCATCCTGGTGACTTAGAAAAAAAAATCCTATTTTTATCCTAGCTGAAAATTATTAAAAAAACAGGCGGTAATGATTGGAAGAGTGTAGGAGTAG
Source organism: Heptranchias perlo (assembly GCF_035084215.1). Classification (NCBI taxonomy): domain Eukaryota; kingdom Metazoa; phylum Chordata; class Chondrichthyes; order Hexanchiformes; family Hexanchidae; genus Heptranchias; species Heptranchias perlo. The sequence continues at coordinate 121,818,768 of NC_090327.1, forward strand.
TATTGCTAGATGTATAGGTAATGATTGGAAGGGTGTAGGAGTGGTATTGCTAGATGTCTAGGTAATGATTGGAAGAGTGTAGGAGTGGTATTGCTAGATGTCTAGGTAATGATTGGAAGAGTGTAGGAGTGGTATTGCTAGATGTCTAGGTAATGATTGGAAGGGTGTAGGAGTGGTATTGCTAGATGTCTAGGTAATGATTGGAAGAGTGTAGGAGTAGTATTGCTAGATGTATAGGTAATGATTGGAAGAGTGTAGGAGTAGTATTGCTAGATGTCTAGGTAATGATTGGAAGGGTGTAGGAGTAGTATTGCTAGATGTCTAGGTAATGATTGGAAGAGTGTAGGAGTGGTATTGCTAGATGTATAGGTAATGATTGGAAGAGTGTAGGAGTGGTATTGCTAGATGTATAGGTAATGATTGGAAGAGTGTAGGAGTGGTATTGCTAGATGTATAGGTAATGATTGGAAGAGTGTAGGAGTGGTATTGCTAGATGTATAGGTAATGATTGGAAGAGTGTAGGAGTAGTATTGCTAGATGTCTAGGTAATGATTGGAAGAGTGTAGGAGTGGAAGAGTGTAGGAGTAGTATTGCTAGATGTATAGGTAATGATTGGAAGAGTGTAGGAGTAGTATTGCTAGATGTCTAGGTAATGATTGGAAGGGTGTAGGAGTGGTATTGCTAGATGTATAGGTAATGATTGGAAGAGTGTAGGAGTGGTATTGCTAGATGTCTAGGTAATGATTGGAAGGGTGTAGGAGTGGTATTGCTAGATGTCTAGGTAATGATTGGAAGGGTGTAGGAGTGGTATTGCTAGATGTATAGGTAATGATTGGAAGAGTGTAGGAGTAGTATTGCTAGATGTCTAGGTAATGATTGGAAGGGTGTAGGAGTGGTATTGCTAGATGTCTAGGTAATGATTGGAAGGGTGTAGGAGTGGTATTGCTAGATGTATAGGTAATGATTGGAAGAGTGTAGAAGTAGTATTGCTAGATGTCTAGGTAATGATTGGAAGGGTGTAGGAGTGGTATTGCTAGATGTCTAGGTAATGATTGGAAGAGTGTAGGAGTAGTATTGCTAGATGTATTCTCTACATTCACAATTCAACATTTTGACAATTTCTGCCCCCACCTCCGAGTGATGAATATTTCCTGACATGTTTACCCAGGAAGAGTCACTTCGAGCGCTCCAATGACTGCAGAATGTTGGCTACGATTCCCAACATTTCTCCAACAGACATACCTTCCCTAACCAACAGGAGCACTACTTGTAGTGCTGGAGGCGAGGGCACTTTCTGCTTCAAGTCATCAACTAGTCAGAGCAATCTTCCACTGAACTGCCCAATAACTTGCCTCCTAGATGGAAATCATTAGCACTCAGACCTGTTCCCAGTGTTCCACTGTGAAGTCACTTCTTTTTTTAAGGGAGAAGTTACACATTCAGTCAGATCTTTAAATAATCTTATGGGTGGCCAGCAGCATTACCATGGCAAGGCAGAGGACCGACTGTGTTATAACAACAGCATTATTCTGATCTGTGTTTAATGAGGCCGGCCGCTTTAAGGCCACAAAGTCCAATTGTTGCAAGGATGTGCAGCCTGAAATCAACTCCAGGCTAACCGTCACTGAGGGAAGTTTCGCGATAAATTGGCAGCAGCTTGTATATCTTCAACTGCTCCCCTTGGGGAAAGGCCAGGCTATTAAAGTCGGGAGAAATCAACAAGAAATTATTTAAAAGGGTTTGTGGAAAGGATAGGGAAGTCGGCCTGTGGATAGCTGTTTCAGAGAGCCAGCACAGCCTCGATGGGGCGACTGCTCGCCTAATTTGTAAAAGGCTATTAAACTGTGATTGTGATTAGTCGATACCGAACCATTCGACAAAACAAGTATTCCAGTCCTTTTCCAAAGAAAATTTCTTTCCAAAAAGGGGCACAATACCTTCCTGTACCTGCGCTCCAATCTCCTGCACCTGCGCTCCAATCTCCTGCACTTCCCTGTACCTGCGCTCCAATCTCCTGCACTTCCCTGTACCTGCGCTCCAATCTCCTGCACCTTCCTGTACCTGCGCTCCAATCTCCTGCACTTCCCTGTACCTGCGCTCCAATCTCCTGCACCTTCCTGTACCTGCGCTCCAATCTCCTGCACCTGCGCTCCAATCTCCTGCACTTCCCTGTACCTGCGCTCCAATCTCCTGCACTTCCCTGTACCTGCGCTCCAATCTCCTGCACCTTCCTGTACCTGCGCTCCAATCTCCTGCACTTCCCTGTACCTGCGCTCCAATCTCCTGCACCTTCCTGTACCTGCGCTCCAATCTCCTGCACTTCCCTGTACCTGCGCTCCAATCTCCTGCACCTTCCTGTACCTGCGCTCCAATCTCCTGCACTTCCCTGTACCTGCGCTCCAATCTCCTGCACCTGCGCTCCAATCTCCTGCACTTCCCTGTACCTGCGCTCCAATCTCCTGCACTTCCCTGTACCTGCGCTCCAATCTCCTGCACCTTCCTGTACCTGCGCTCCAATCTCCTGCACCTTCCTCTACCTGCGCTCCAATCTCCTGCACCTTCCTGTACCTGCGCTCCAATCTCCTGCACCTTCCTGTACCTGCGCTCCAATCTCCTGCACCTTCCTGTACCTGCGCTCCAATCTCCTGCACCTTCCTGTACCTGTGGTCCAATCTCCTGCACCTTCCTGTACCTGCGCTCCAATCTCCTGCACCTTCCTCTACCTGCGCTCCAATCTCCTGCACCTGCGCTCCAATCTCCTGCACCTTCCTGTACCTGCGCTCCAATCTCCTGCACCTTCCTGTACCTGCGCTCCAATCTCCTGCACCTTCCTGTACCTGCACTCCAATCTCCTGCACCTTCCTGTACCTGCGCTCCAATCTCCTGCACCTTCCTGTACCTGCGCTCCAATCTCCTGCACCTGCGCTCCAGTCTCCTGCACCTTCCTGTACCTGCGCTCCAATCTCCTGCACCTTCCTGTACCTGCGCTCCAATCTCCTGCACCTTCCTGTACCTGCGCTCCAATCTCCTGCACCTTCCTGTACCTGCGCTCCAATCTCCTGCACCTTCTTGTACCTGTGGTCCAATCTCATGCACCTTCCTGTACCTGTGGTCCAATCTCCTGCACCTTCCTGTACCTGCGCTCCAATCTCCTGCACCTTCCTGTACCTGCGCTCCAATCTCCTGCACCTTCCTGTACCTGTGGTCCAATCTCCTGCACCTTCCTGTACCTGTGGTCCAATCTCCTGCACCTTCCTGTACCTGTGGTCCAATCTCCTGCACCTTCCCCTACCTGTGGTCCAATCTCCTGCACCTTCCTCTACCTGCGCTCCAATCTCCTGCACCTTCCTCTGCCTGTGGTCCAATCTCCTGCACCTTCCTGTACCTGTGGTCCAATCTCCTGCACCTTCCTGTACCTGTGCTCCAATCTCCTGGACCTTCCTGTACCTGTGCTCCAATCTCCTGCACCTTCCTCTACCTGCGCTCCAATCTCCTGCACCTTCCTCTACCTGCGCTCCAATCTCCTGCACCTTCCTGTACCTGTGGTCCAATCTCCCGCACCTTCCTCTACCTGTGGTCCAATCTCCTGCACCTTCCTGTACCTGTGCTCCAATCTCCTGCACCTTCCTGTACCTGTGCTCCAATCTCCTGTACCTGCGCTCCAATCTCCTGCACCTTCCTCTACCTGCGCTCCAATCTCCTGCACGTTCCTGTACCTGCGCTCCAATCTCCTGCACCTTCCTCTACCTGCACTCCAATCTCCTGCACCTTCCTCTACCTGTGGTCCAATCTCCTGCACCTTCCTCTACCTGCGCTCCAATCTCCTGCACCTTCCTCTACCTGCGCTCCAATCTCCTGCACCTTCCTGTACCTGTGGTCCAATCTCCTGCACCTTCCTGTACCTGTGCTCCAATCTCCTGTACCTGCGCTCCAATCTCCTGCACTTCCCTGTACCTGCGCTCCAATCTCCTGCACCTTCGCTCCAATCTCCTGCACCTTCCTGTACCTGCGCTCCAATTTCCTGCACCTTCCTGTACCTGCGCTCCAATCTCCTGCACCTTCCTCTACCTGTGGTCCAATCTCCTGCACCTTCCTCTACCTGCGCTCCAATCTCCTGCACCTTCCTCTACCTGTGGTCCAATCTCCTGCACCTTCCTGTACCTGTGCTCCAATCTCCTGCACCTTCCTGTACCTGCGCTCCAATCTCCTGCACCTTCCTGTACCTGCGCTCCAATCTCCTGCACCTTCCTGTACCTGTGGTCCAATCTCCTGCACCTTCCTGTACCTGTGGTCCAATCTCCTGCACCTTCCTCTACCTGCGCTCCAATCTCCTGCACCTTCCTCTACCTGTGGTCCAATCTCCTGCACCTTCCTGTACCTGTGCTCCAATCTCCTGCACCTTCCTGTACCTGCGCTCCAATTTCCTGCACCTTCCTGTACCTGCGCTCCAATCTCCTGCACCTTCCTCTACCTGTGGTCCAATCTCCTGCACCTTCCTCTACCTGCGCTCCAATCTCCTGCACCTTCCTCTACCTGTGGTCCAATCTCCTGCACCTTCCTGTACCTGTGCTCCAATCTCCTGCACCTTCCTGTACCTGCGCTCCAATCTCCTGCACCTTCCTGTACCTGCGCTCCAATTTCCTGCACCTTCCTGTACCTGCGCTCCAATCTCCTGCACCTTCCTCTACCTGTGGTCCAATCTCCTGCACCTTCCTCTACCTGCGCTCCAATCTCCTGCACCTTCCTCTACCTGTGGTCCAATCTCCTGCACCTTCCTGTACCTGTGCTCCAATCTCCTGCACCTTCCTGTACCTGTGCTCCAATCTCCTGTACCTGCGCTCCAATCTCCTGCACCTTCCTCTACCTGCGCTCCAATCTCCTGCACGTTCCTGTACCTGCGCTCCAATCTCCTGCACCTTCCTCTACCTGCACTCCAATCTCCTGCACCTTCCTCTACCTGTGGTCCAATCTCCTGCACCTTCCTCTACCTGCGCTCCAATCTCCTGCACCTTCCTCTACCTGCGCTCCAATCTCCTGCACCTTCCTGTACCTGTGGTCCAATCTCCTGCACCTTCCTGTACCTGTGCTCCAATCTCCTGTACCTGCGCTCCAATCTCCTGCACTTCCCTGTACCTGCGCTCCAATCTCCTGCACCTTCGCTCCAATCTCCTGCACCTTCCTGTACCTGCGCTCCAATTTCCTGCACCTTCCTGTACCTGCGCTCCAATCTCCTGCACCTTCCTCTACCTGTGGTCCAATCTCCTGCACCTTCCTCTACCTGCGCTCCAATCTCCTGCACCTTCCTCTACCTGTGGTCCAATCTCCTGCACCTTCCTGTACCTGTGCTCCAATCTCCTGCACCTTCCTGTACCTGCGCTCCAATCTCCTGCACCTTCCTGTACCTGCGCTCCAATCTCCTGCACCTTCCTGTACCTGTGGTCCAATCTCCTGCACCTTCCTGTACCTGTGGTCCAATCTCCTGCACCTTCCTCTACCTGCGCTCCAATCTCCTGCACCTTCCTCTACCTGTGGTCCAATCTCCTGCACCTTCCTGTACCTGTGCTCCAATCTCCTGCACCTTCCTGTACCTGTGCTCCAATCTCCTGCACCTTCCTGTACCTGTGCTCCAATCTCCTGCACCTTCCTGTACCTGCGCTCCAATCTCCTGCACCTTCCTGTACCTGCGCTCCAATCTCCTGCACCTTCCTGTACCTGCGCTCCAATCTCCTGCACCTTCCTGTACCTGCGCTCCAATCTCCTGCACCTTCCTGTACCTGTGCTCCAATCTCCTGCACCTTCCTGTACCTGCGCTCCAATCTCCTGCACCTTCCTGTACCTGCACTCCAATCTCCTGCACCTACCTGTACTCCGATCGCCTGCACCTTCAGCAGAGGAACAACTGTTTCTGCGGGAGTTTTTCCAAACACCCCAATCTGTCTCTTTCATTTTCAGACACCTCTATTTCTATGGTGACATAAAATTACAACAGGGAAACAGGCCATTCGGCCCAACCAGTTTGTGTAGGTGTATATCCTCCACATGAGCAGTGTCCTAATCCCAGTGCCCACTCTGCTCCTGTAGCACGTTATTCCCTTTCCTTCAACCACCTCTCTAACCCATTCTTAAATGTTGACGTGGTCTCTGCTTCAATCACTAACTCCGATAGTGGTTCTACAGCCATAAACATCTGTGGAGAAAAGTTTCTCCTGCTCTCTGTCCTAAATCTCTAACATTTAATCTTGCATCTATGGACGTTCATTCTAGACCCCTCAACCACTGGAAACAGTCTGTTTCTATCAACTCTGTTCCATCCCTTCACCTCTATCAAATTTCCTCTGCTCTAATGAAAACATTTTGGAAGTATTCTGTTATATTTTGTATTTCCTCACATCAGGCAGCATCCTAGTGACTCTGCGTTGTACCCTCTCCATTACTTCAATATCCTTTCTATAGTGTGGAGCCTTAAACTGCACACAGTTCTCCAACTGTGGACGTACTGTTCCCCAGCAACACCTCACCGATTTCTGCCAGGGGAATGGGGTTTTGGAGATGAACTCTTTTCATTTCAAAGCAGAAATTAAACGTTCAAATGTTTACTATGCAGATTTTATATGCTGCAGAGGATAATCTCTTCAACCAGAGCCAGTGCAGTCATTAGATCTTTTAGTGTCCTCTTAAAACTAAAAATTGATTTATTTTTTTTAGTTTTGTTATTTATAGAAAATCCTAAACGAGAGTTCACATATAGAGTGAATATGTTTGTCCCCAAGCTCTGTGAACTGGTTGTGGTGTGGCTAAGAACAGTTAAACTTAAAGCTAACACCTGCAGCAACTGAATCTGAACCAGGCAGCACACTGAGAATCACATCCCTTCCACACTACATGAGAAGCACCTGTTGTGGTTTAAGACCACAGGTCTATAGTGAGGGACTGATTTGGGAAGCAGGGCTCCTGTATCAGAGAATCAGTCCACAAAGGGGCCAAAACAAGTTTCAACCCATCGGTATGAAAGTAACTGAATAGGAAAGGATGTGGTGGAGAGATGGGGTTCACATACTATTGTAACACTGCTCAACTAAAAAGCTGACAGTTGAAACAGACACAGCCCACAGACAGGGGTCTCGTACTGGGTCATAACCAAATTAATCAACGCACCCTGACACCACACCAGTCTAGATTAGGGAGGTAATTGATCCATTTCCAAAAAACAACTACATCAGCACTCAGTTCAGCTTCACTGTAAAGTGCTCCTTACACTCTGACCAGCAATTCAACACACGTGGACATGGCCTACACTGGAGGGCCAATAAACATTTAGCAGCTGGTTTACCATTTCGCAAAGATACTTCGGAGAATCAGTGCAGCCTCCGCCTTGTACTGGTTAGAACTGAATTTACATTAAGAAGCCCCATCGGAAAGCAGAAGTACAGGTTTTAACCACGTGTTAGTCCAGTTCATTAACTGCTTATGACAAATATTACACCCAGTTTTAGAATAATACGTTATGGTGCAATAAAGTACATTCTGAATAGAGCAACAGCCTCCGAAAAACTGTTTGGCAAATCCTTGTCACTTTGGAAAGTGAAGAACCTGAAAGGTTGTGGCTGATTTTTGCTGCAATGTGTGTGTGAAATGATGATATAAATCATATTGAAACAGTGTGTTGTGTATTTGTAGAAAAAAATGACAAAACCTTTGACAAACTACGTTTCATGAACTTATTTTAAAAATTCTGTACAGATGCAATTGGAATGTGAGCATCATAAACAATTACAGAATTAAACAGCTAGATATTTCTGTAGTTTCATTCTGTGATGTTACAAGGAGGCATTTCCTTCTGTGCCGATAGATAGGACATCCTTCCAGCGCACAATGTGTCTCTCTTGGCTCACAGTTACAAACAGAGAGAGGGCACTTACACCAGTGGAGGCAAACTACCTGTGTGCACCACCACCGAAGGTTAACTGTTCAGGACTAACTTACCCGAAGAATGGGCCCCAGTCCAGGCATTACCAACCTGCTTGGCTTTCAGAACTGGTTAGGAATGTTATGACAATTTATAAATATATAAAAATGTAGGAAAACAGTTAAACAACAACTTACATTTCTATAGCACATTTAACATAGAAAAATATTCCAAGTTACTACATAGAGGTGTAACCAGACAAAACTAGGGGCAGAGTCAGGGTAAGAGATATTGGGAGTGACCAAATCACTTGGTGAAACAGCTGGGTTTTAAGGAGGGTTAAGTTGCTAGGTGGTTATTGTTTGTCTATTTAAGGAGAAGAGGGAGGTGGGAAAGGAGAAGTGGAGTAAGCAGCAGAGGCAGATATCATCTTGGTAAATAAGAAATCCATGAATTCCTGGTAGTTCTTGTTGATGAAAGTGGAAGGGAAATGAGAGAAGGGTTTAAGGAGATGATTGGTGGTGGAGAAAAGAAGCTGGGGGTTATCGTTAGTCTCCAGGATGATTCTGGAGTAGTGGGCAGTTTTGCTGGGAAAGCAGGACCCGATAGGGCTTGATGTGGTCCAGCCAGATCTGGTGATGAATAGCTAAACCAGTTGTGCACCATAAACGTTCAAATCTGCGTCCCTTGGACTTGGGAAGCGAGTACATAGGAACACAAGGAACAGGAGGAACCAATCAGCCCCTCGAGCCTGCTCCGCCATTCAATTAGATCATGGCTGATTAAGGGTTTTACTGGGGACTTTAAAGGTGGAGGTGAGGGGGTGATTGAGCAGATCGGTAGCTGCAGAAGTATTGTGGTAAATGGAGGGCCAAAGGCCAGACAGTCGGGAGTTTGAAAGTGCCGTTGTAAGTGATCTGGGGAAGAAGTTTTTTTTTCTAGTGTGGAAGAAGGAGATGGAAGGGGGTGAGGAGGATGTGGGTGCACAGGGATAAAATGAAGTGGTCAGAGATGGCCTTGGTCAGTGATTAAGACCATGAGAGGAGGTAGGTCCCAGGAGATGGTGAGGTTGAGTGGGTGGCTCACAGTGAGAGGAAGGACAAGATTAGCAGAACACCACAGGTCATTAGGAAGGGGAAGCACTGTGGTAGCAGGCACTAGATTCAGAGACACTCACATTTGTACAATAACATACAGCAGCACTGGTTACCATGTGTGAAGTCAGTTTGTGGGAAAGACCAGTGCAGTGAAGAGGAGTGGGCTAGCTGGTAGATGATTGAGTGTCAGTGCAAATTCTGGGGATAGTGATTTATTTCGGTATCGGGACGATGCTGGGACCACTGGTAATGAGAAGGGTGCGTGGGGAGAGTAGGAGGAAGTGTCCACTCAGTCTCTGTCGAATGTCCCTTGCACTGCCATGGGTGTTGGTGGTTCTGCGTCATCTGGTTCCTCACCAACATCTCACAGCTGCTCTCCATAGGCCTCCTGCTCCATATGGATACCTTGGTAAATGGCCAAATCATGGACATTTCTGTCTGAAATATTGATGGGATATTTGGGTGGGAATTAATAAGACCCCCAATATTCTTAATGTGATTTGCATATTTCACACCAATGATATTCATAGCCAAACATGCGCCCCAGTTACCTACATAAACAGACATGATCGATGTCCATACTATGTGACTATACACGTTAAAGCAGTCCCACAATCTCCTACAGTACTCACCCACAACAGATTCGGGAGGAGAATAAAACTGGCCATCAGAGAGGGGTCCAGGAAGTATGAGAGGTGCGTGCTCAGATACATCAGGTACTGTAAAGATTCCTGGATCTGGAAGAATGACACTAGCATTAGGGACACTGGCAGATCAAAATGATCAATATTACATTTTATATCCCTAAAGTAACAAGTTAGAAGTTGTAATGTTGTCCTACTGTCTCGGAATTTGTAAGTCAGCTTGTTACTGGTTTTAAATAAAGCGTACAGCTAGAGTAGAATGGCCAGGGAATAAATAGCATATGGGTAAAACAAGATTGGCTTCATTGAAAAAGGCGGTGTAAAATTCAGTGTTACAAATCACCCTTTATCTGCATTATCTATATCATCTGCTCTGCAACTTAATTTCACAACAGTATCAGAAGGACAGACAGCACAAAGGAACAGTAACGTTACTTACTATTTTCATCCTTTGCCTCTTGTGGCAACACCTTAAAATCCAGGAACCAGGTCTCGATCCAGGCCAGTATGAAGGATATGATTGGTAGCAAATAGGCAAAGGCTGTACCTTGGACCAGGAGCTAGAGTAAAACGAGACGTATTTAACAACCACTTAAAGAAAGTTAGCGACGGAAGACAGCCTCAGTATGGATCCTTCATTCAGAGTTTAGTTGCATGATCACTACATACCTTTGAAATAATGACTTTTGCAATTAGAAAGGCACTGGTGACAGCTGTTGTAATCTGAAACAGTAAAGGGAGGTTTTGGATCAATCTAAACTCATTTGAAGTAGGGGTTGTGACCACTCATGAAAACTTCGCACTTTATCCAAATTATTCATTGGATCAGAAGTACAATTTGGGTGAAAGGGAAACTCTGGTGTCTTGACCTTTAACTTAATGCCAAATATATTCCCTCACCAAATAACAACCGCGTTACACACAATGTTACCGTGCACCACAAACCATATTTTTAAGATCCCCAATTAAACATACAAGCATTCTGAAGTGATGTTTAGCAAAATGCAGCAGAACAAAAGTCAACATGCTAGCACCCAGGTAAGGAGGTAGATTCTGCATCCAATTGGAGGCTGTGGTTTAAAAAACACCTCTAAGGAGACTAACACTTGAAAAAACACAGCAACATGTCTTGGGCAAAGATGAGGAAATGGAGCCGAATAAATGGAAGATACACAATTAGGCTGCATGAATGGGAAATTGTGTCGCACAAAGGGGCTATCCCAATATCTGACGAGCAACAAAATTGAGCAAATTATGATGCACCAAAGATTGACAATTTCTCATTAAGAGATCACTGTATAAGTGAATAAGCTGAACTCTGTTTCCGGAACTCTGAACCATGGCTCTCACTGATGTTTTCAGGATTGAATCCAGCAATTTTCTATTAAATCAGTGGCCTTGATGCCATGGACAAACTACAATTGTATACTTTTATTAAAAACTGATTAATCAGCATAACCACAAGAATTAGTCCATATTTAAATCTATCTATACAAAGAATCTTGTACCGAGTGCATTACGTAAATTTAGCGCCACACTTCAACAACAACAACAACTTGCATTTATATAGTGCATTTAACATAGTAAAACATCCCAAGACACTTCACAGGAGTGATTATCAAACAAAATTTGACACCAAGCCTCAGGAGGAGATATTAGGGCAGGTGACCGAAAGTTTGGTCAAACAGGTAGGTTTTAAGGAGTGTCTTATAGGAGAGAGAGGCGGAGAGGTTTAAGGAGGGAATTCCAGAGCTTCAGGCCTAGGCAGCTGAAAGCATGGCCGCCAATGGTGGAGCGATTAAAATCGGGGATACACAACAGGCTAGAATTGAAGGAGTGCAGAGATCTCGGAGGGTTGTAGGAGGTTACAGAGATAGGGAGAGGCGAGGCCATGGAGGGATTTGAAAACAAAGCATGAGCATTTTCAAATCAAGGCGTTGCCTGATGGGGAGCCAATATAGAGGTCAGCAAGCACACAGGTGATGAGTGAAAGGGACTTGATGAGAGTTAGGATATGGGCAACAGAGTTTTGGATGAGCGCAAGTTTACGGACGGTACAAGGTGGGAGGCCAACCAGGAGATTATTTGAATAGTCGAGTCTGGAGGTAACAAAGGCATGGATGAATGTTTCAGCAGCAGATAAGCTGAGGCAGGGGCAGAGATGGCGATGTTACGGGGGTGGGAGTAGGCGGTCTCGGTGATAGAGCGGATATGGGGTCAGAAGCTCAGCTCAGGTCAAATAGTAATTGTACTTGATTGGTTGAAATTTCCTATCCCGAAATCTGCAGCAAGTCACAACTGAACAGGTATGGAACATACCCAATCTAAAGAGGGTACGAAGTTCCAATAAAACACCACAAATGATGTACGAAACAACCAAATAACAATGAACAGTCAGCAAAAACTACCAACCTAAAAAAGTAAACTGCCCCAGGTATTTTTTGAAACAGCTTCCTGTCATCTTGGACTCTCATTAAACCAAGAAAATTATTACTGGAAATAAGTCTTGTAATACAAATACAAAAAAAAAATCACAAAACCTACAAGAAAATAATTAATCTAACTTATGCAATAGTATATTGCAATAGTGTGTTTCAAATGCATTTAAGTAAAAAAATTCTCCAGGGTTCCAGCACTTAATTAGGCATATCGCGCCGCCCAGACCCGACACGTATCGCGCCGCCCAGACCCGACACGTATCGCGCCGCCCAGACCCGACACGTATCGCGCCGCCCAGACCCGACACGTATCGCGCCGCCCAGACCCGACACGTATCGCGCCGCCCAGACCCGACACGTATCGCGCCGCCCAGACCCGACACGTATCGCGCCGCCCAGACCCGACACGTATCGCGCCGCCCAGACCCGACACGTATCGCGCCGCCCAGACCCGACACGTATCGCGCCGCCCAGACCCGACACGTATCGCGCCGCCCAGACCCGACACGTATCGCGCCGCCCAGACCCGACACGTATCGCGCCGCCCAGACCCGACACGTATCGCGCCGCCCAGACCCGACACGTATCGCGCCGCCCAGACCCGACACGTATCGCGCCGCCCAGACCCGACACGTATCGCGCCGCCCAGACCCGACACGTATCGCGCCAGGTTCCACATGTACGCTGACAACAACTAGATCTACCTCACCATCACCCCTCTCGCCCCTCCAATGTCCCTCATTTGTCATACTGCTTGTCAAACCTCTATTACTGAATGAGCAGAAATTTCCTCCAATTAAATATAGGCAAGACCAAAGCCATTGTCATCAATCCCTGCCATAAACTCCGTTCCCTAGCCATCGTCTCCATCCCTCTCCCTGGCCACCGTCTGAGGCTGAACCAGACTGTTCGCAACCATGGCATCTTATTTGACCCAGAGATGAGCTTCAGACCACATATCCGCTCCATCACAAGACCGCCTACTTCCACCTCCATAGTATCGCCTGTCTCCACCCCTGCCTCAGCTGATCTGCTGCTGAAACCCTCATCCATCCCTTTGTTACCTCCAGAATCGACAATCCTAATGCTCTCCAGGCTGGCCTCCCACCTTGCACCTTGTAAACTTGAGCTCATCCAAAACTCTGCTGCCCTTATCCTAACTCACACCAAGTCCCATTCACTCATCACCTCGTGCTCGCTGACCTACACCGGCTCCTGGTCTGGGAACGCCTCGATTTAAAAATTCTCATCCTTGTTTTCAATCACTCCATGGCCTCGTCCCTCCCTATCTCTGTAACATCCTCCAGCCCTACAACCCTCCAAGATCTCTGTGCTCCTCCAATTCTGGCCTCTTGCGCATCCCCGATTTTAATCGCTCCCCCATTGACGGCTGTGCCTTCAGCTGCCTAGGCCCTAAAGCTCTGGAATTCCCTCCCTAAACTTCTCCGCCTTTCTCTCCTCTTTCAAGACGCTCCTTAAAACCTATCTCTTTGGCCAAGCTTTTGGTCACCTTTCCTAATATCACATGTGGCTCGGTGTCAAATTTTATCTGGTGACACTTTGAAGCGCTTGGGATGTTTTACTACATTAAAGTTGTATCACACTGTCCAGGTGTGCGTGTGTGGGCAGGGAAACAAAACTTGAAGGGAAAAAAACCTTTGCGTACATTAGATTTAATTTTTTTTTAAATCGAAGGCTATAAGCTCTCTGAGTGCAAAGTGCAAAATCAGCTGGTGCAGTTGGGGATGCCCCTCTGAGGCTGCTACCTGAGCACACTGTTGAGCAGAGTGCAGGGAGCTTTACTCTGCACATTTCCCTAACTGGGCTCGATGTAGACACAAGTACCAAGATGCTTCTTTCCCTGCATTGATAGTCCCTATCTCAATAAGCACAGAAATTCAAATATACACAACTTTAAAAATAAACCTCTCCTGGTTCGAAGTGGGGACATGAGAACAGAGTGTTCAGATTTTGGCCCACACTTAGATGTTCACTGTCTTAACACAGAGGGCAAGAACAATACCATCACATGACTCACCGCTATCGCCCACCAGTGTTGTAACCTACATAAGGCATACGCAAACACCAGCACCAAGAATCGGAATAGCGCCAGTAACTGGGGAGGACAAAGAGGATTAGATAAAAGCTGCACAAAGTTTAGAATGCTGCATTAAACAAATATTTCAAGGGAAATTAGAAAATCTACTCACAAATATGTCAAAGTAAGATTTGTGGAAGTCATAGTGAATAACTTCTTTTTTTAAACTATTAATTATGCCGCCATCTACCTAGAAAACAAAAAGATTCAAGTGAAATAATTTTGTCAGAAGTGGTTACTGAAGCGAGGCTTATACCAATTGGCCCAGTGAAATAATCCAACTTCCAGATATCTGATGGCATTTATTAGGATTGTAAAATGTGCATCAGAAACACAGAACAATCTTCACCAACAAGATTTGATGAAACACTTAAAAAATATCCTCATTTATCAACAGTTATCCTAATAAAATTATTTTACCCTTGGTTTGTGGAGTTCTAACATATTGCTGTTACTGAGCAGTTACACATTGCGCTCGATTCTTCGAATATACCATAGGTTTGCCACGGAATTGCTCACAGCAAGTTCAAGACGTGGAGTTTGATTTCCGATGCTGCTCGCAGTACTGGCTTACTCTGGACTGGAATACAACGAGAGATTCTGGCACTATTAACTCGACAATAAACATCCTGCGACAAAGGTTTATCGTGGTTCCGGGTGAATCTGCATTTAGTGGACTAATATTTTGAAAAAGAAAAATTTTAAAGGAGTATGGGAATGGGTCAGATGCATAACTCTTTGAGAGCTGGCACAGGCGCGATGGGCCGAATGACCTCCTACTGTGCTGTAAAATTCTAGGATTCTATAAGAACCACATTACACTAATCAAAAGAGATTTGAATGATTCAAGGCCATCAAAAAACGACTCCTGTCAGACTGAGTGGGAGTGAATGTCAGTAACTGGTTGTTAAGTTTCAGTTTAATTTAATGCTGCAAATCCTGGAGCCTCAAACAGTAATAGAGATCACAGGGCAGCACCATCTCTCTGGAACGTCATGACAATATTTCTATCTGCATGCTCGATGCACAGTCTCCCTAGAACCCATCCTGTTAGGCTACACTGCGTAGCACACAGCATGAAGAGGTATAACAGGAAGAGGTAATGGCAGTGATCACAATATATGGACGGCTCTTTCTGGGGTAAACACAAAGACAGCAGGGTAGTGACGCCTGCAGGCAGGGGGGCATTGAAGAAAGGATGGATAAATTAGTACAAGCAACTGGGGGAGATGAGCTGGCAGTGGCTATAGGGGTGAGAATCAACATGAAAAAGTCAGTCAGTCAGAGGTATTCAAAACTGGCTCTATGCTGGAAGTAGAAGGAAAGAAGAGGTAAAGTTTCTGGGGTCTTGCTAGTCTTTAGTAAAGCTGCTCAGTTCCTGCGTAGAGTTCTGGGTGTGCGTGAGTGACTGCCCAGATGGTGACTTTCAGAAGATGTTGGACTTGCAACTAAAGGACTGTTTTTAGCATAAACCCGGGTGTACAGCAGTGATGGGTTGTATCTCACTTAGGCGAACAATTTAGACTAAACACCTATATAAAGAATTACCTGGACAGTTCTTTTTTAAGTTAGTACATGGGAAGTGAACAGATAAATGGACAGAGGTCGTATGACAGATAAATCTATTAAACCATGAGCACAATTGTAACTGCAGTTAAAAAAAAGGCAAACAGGATACTGGGCTGTATTAGCAAAGGGGCAAAGTACACATTAGAGGGTCCTCTGGCTACTGTACAAGATATTGATCAGATCGCGTCAAGAATGTTGTGTGCAGTTCTGGTCAACTAGCCAATGGAAGGATGTTGCTGCCCTTGTGGGAATGGAGGTGAAGATGATTGTGGTTATCAGAATTTAAAGTTATGAGGAAAGTTGAGCAAAGCTGGAAAAGGGACTTCTAGGTACAGACCAGCAATAAACTTTAGGCATCGCTGGTCCGTTTAACACTTAACTTGCCATGAACAGAGGTGCCAGCCAAACTCGCAAAGTTACTTAGCATCAACCACGCATGAGGGGTTGGCACGAGTGTAAGAGGTTGGCACGAGTGTGAGAGATGGGCACCATCCCAATAAAAAGCTATTTTTAAATAGACAATAAAAGTCTTCCCAGTGGTTTCCAAAAAGGAACCAACTAGTCACATTAGTTTGGTGGTTCAGTACAAAGAATTATTGGACCAATTCCATTAAACTCAGTTTTGAGCTTTATCAAGTGATCTCACTTTCACAACCAGTCATTTAAGGGCGGATTTTACAAGTTAAGAAACAACTTGCTTTTAATTAACCCAGGACATCCCACAGTGGTTCACAGCTAATGAAGTGTTTTTGAAGTGCAGTCACTGTTATGATGCAGGGAAACACAGAAGCCAATTTGCACAGAGCAAGCTCCCACAAACAACAATAGGATAAATGAACAGATAATCTGTTTTTAGGTGTTGGTTGAGGAATAAATATTGGCCAGGACACTGGGCAGAACTCCCCTGCTCTTCTTTGAATAGTGCCAAGGGGTCTTTTACGTCCGCCTCAGAGGGCAGAGGGGGCCTCGGTTTAACATCTCATCTGAAAGACAGTGCAGCACTCCCTCAGTACTGCACTGAAGTGTCAGCCTAGATTATATGCTCAAGTCTCTGGAGTGGGACTTGAATCCACGAGAGAATAATACTGGCTGAGCTAAACTGACATCTTAAGTACAAAATGTGCGTTCCCAATGCAAAGCCTCGCGTGGCAGAAAACACCCATCAGAAAACCGCAGAAGAGGTTCCAATACTCCCTGCTCGTTCCCCGTAAGCCTCTGTCCCCAATACTGTCCGCCCATTCCCAGTGAGGCTCTGTCCCCAATACTGTCCGCCCATTCTCAGTGAGGCTCTGTCCCCAATACTGTCCGCCCATTCCCAGTGAGGCTCTGTCCCCAATACTGTCCGCCCATTCCCAGTGAGGCTCTGTCCCCAATACTGTCCGCCCATTCGCAGTGAGGCTCTGTCCCCAATACTGTCCGCCCATTCCCAGTGAGGCTCTGTCCCCAATACTGTCCGCCCATTCCCAGTGAGGCTCTGTCCCCAATACTGTCCGCCCATTCCCAGTGAGGCTCTGTCCCCAATACTGTCCGCTCATTCTCAGTGAGGCTCTGTCCCCAATACTATCTGCCCATTCTCAGTGAGGCTCTGTCCCCAATACTGTCCGCCCATTCCCAGCGAGGCTCTGTCCCTAATACTGTCCGCCCATTCCCAGCGAGGCTCTGTCCCCAATACTCTCTCTACCCATTCCCAGTGAGGCTGTGTCCCCAATACTGTCCGCCCATTCTCAGTGAGGCTCTGTCCCCAATACTATCTGCCCATTCTCAGTGAGGCTCTGTCCCCAATACTGTCCGCCCATTCCCAGTGAGGCTCTGTCCCTAATACTGTCCGCCCATTCCCAGCGAGGCTCTGTCCCCAATACTCTCTCTACCCATTCCCAGTGAGGCTGTGTCCCCAATACTCTCCACCCAATCCCAGTGAGGCTCTGTCCCCAATTCTCTCCACCCATTCCCAGTGTGGCCATGGTCCATGTCCCCAATACTTTCCGCTCATTCTCGGTAAGCCTCTGTCCCCAATCATCTCCGCCCACTCCCAGTGAGGCTCTGTGCCAGGAGCGAGGTTTTATAAAACCACCCCTCTCAGCCAGCATTGTTCAAACTGTTCCTTTACAGTACCATCAGGGACAAGTTATTTGCAGAATTTACAGGGATAAACACAAACCCATTCACTAAATCACAAAAAACTACAGGAAAAAATGTTTAATACTTACATTTAATTCTATTATCCACAGCAAGCCGACAAATAAAAGGTCAAACGTAACAAATAAGCAGAAAGTCCTCCTGACATCAGAAATAGTTCTTTTCTCGCTGGATTTGTGCGGCTCTAATCTAGCCGCTAGCTGGGACGTGTTCATTGAATGAGAGGTACTGAGGGAAGTCCTGGGAGTGAAACTATTGACCCCAGCATTCTCCTGGTCACTTAGCACTCTGCTCATCCTGCACGGCTCTGCTACACATCAGCAACAGCTCCAGCATCACCATAAGCTGCCTGCTGCACAAGGACAGGAAAATGAGAGTTCATTAAAGAGTCCAACAGGAGGAAGCTAAAACGGTAACAACACTCTCCTGCTTTCCCTAAAAAAAACCATGAGATTCAATTTAATAAAACTCTCCCTCCTCCGCAACCCCCACACCCCGAATGAAGCCAAAAGTCAGCAGATTGATAGGAAGCGCTTGGTGTGGAGTGTCACACGTCCCATTTCCCCATACCTGCCCCACTCACGCTCTGCATCTTATTGTAAACAATTTTACAACACCAAGTTATAGTCCAACGATTTTTATTTGAAATCTACAAGCTTTCGGAGGTTTCCTCCTTCCTCAGGTAAATGTAATACATTTACCTGAGGAAGGAGGAAACCTCCGAAAGCTTGTAGATTTCAAATAAAAATCGTTGGACTATAACTTGGTGTTGTAAAATTGTTTACATTTGTCAACCCCAGTCCATCACCGGCATCTCCACATCATGGCTACATCTTATTGGCAGAGCTGTCCCACAGACTAGTCAAGCAACAGCCTGACATAGCCATACTCACAGAATCATACCTTTCAGCCAACATCCCAGACTCTTCCATCACCAATCTGGTGGGTATGTCCTGTCCCACCGGCAGGACAGACCCACCAGAGGTGGCGGTACAGTGATACAGTCAGGAGGGAGTGGCCCTTGGAGTCCTCAACATCGACTCCGGACCTCATGAAATCTCATGGCATCAGGTCAAACATGGGCAAGGAAACCTCCTGCTGATTACCACCTACCGTCCCTCCTTCAGCTGATGAATCAGTCCTCCTCCATGTTAAGCACCATTTGGAGGAAGCACTGAGGGTAGCAAGGACACAGAATGTACTCTGGGTGGGGGACTTCAATGTCCATCACCAAGAGCGGCTCAGTAGCACCACTATTGACTGAGCTGGCCAAGTTCTGAAGGACATAGCTGCCACATTGGGCCTGCGGTAGGTGGTGAGTGAACCAACACGAGGGAAAAAACTACTTGACCTCTTCCTCACCAATCTACCTGTCGCAGATGCATCTATCCATGCCAGTATTGGTAGCAGTAACCACGGCACAGTCCTTGTGCAGACGAAATCCCGTCATCACATTGAGGACACCATGCAAGGTGTTGTGTGGCACTATCACCGTGCTAAATGGGATAGATTCAGAACAGATCCAGCAGCTCAAAACTGGGCACCCATGAGGCGCTGTGGGCTATCAGCAGCAGATTTGTATTCCAGCACAATCTGTAACCTCATGGCCCGGCATATTCCTCACTCTACCATTACCAACAAGCCAGGGGGTCAACTCTGGTTCAATGAGGAGCGTAGAAGAGCATGCCAGGAGCAGCACCAGGCGTACCGAAAAATGAGGTGCCAACCTGGTGAAGCTACAACACAGGACTACATGCATGCTAAACAGCGGAAGCAGCATGCCACAGACAGAGCTAAGCGATTCCACAACCAATGGATCAGATCAAAGCTCTGCAGTCCTGCCACATCCAGTCATGAATGGTGGTGGATAATTAAACAACTAATGGGAGGAGGAGGCTCTGTAAACATCCCCATCTTCAATGATGGCACAGTCCAGCACGTGAGTGCAAAAGACAAGGCTGAAGCGTTTGCAACCATCTTCAGCCAGAAGTGCCGAGTGGATGATCCATCACGGCCTCCTCCCGAAATCCCCACCATCACAGAAGCCAGTCTTCAGCCAATTCGATTCACTCCACGTGATATCAAGAAACGGCTGAATGCATTGGATACAACAAAGGCTATGGGCCCTGACAACATCCCGGCTGTAGTGCTGAAGACTTGTGCTCCAGAATTAGCCGCGCCTCTAGCCAAACTGTTCCAGTACAGCTACAACACTGGCATCGACCTGACATGGAAAATTGCCCAGGTATGTCCTGTCCACAAAAAGCAGGACAAATGCAATCTGGCCAATTACCACCCCATCAGTCAACTCTCAATCGTCAGCAAAGTGATGGAAGGTGTCGTCGACAGTGCTATCAAGCGGCACTTACTCACCAATAACCTGCTCACCGATGCTTAGTTTGGGTTCTGCCAGGACCACTTGGCTCCAGACCTCATTGCAGCCTTGGTCCAAACATGGAAAAAAGAGCTGAATTCCAGAGGTGACGTGAGAGTGACTGCCCTTGACATCAAGACAGCATTTGACCAAGTGTGGCACCAAGGAGCCCCGGTAAAATTGAAGTCAATGGGAATCAGAGGGAAAACTCTCCCATGGCTGGAGTCATACCTAGCACAAAGGAAGATGGTAGTGGTTGTTGGAGGCCAATCATTTTGGCCCCAGGACATTGCTGCAGGAGTTCCTCAGGGCAGTGTCCAAGGCCCAGCCATCTTCAGCTACTTCATCAATGACCTTCCCTCCATCATAAGGTCAGAAATGGGGATGTTCGCTGATGATTGCAGTGTTCAGTTCCATTCGCAACTCCTCAGATAATGAAGCAGTCCGTGCCTGCATGCAACAAGACCTGGACAACATCCAGGCTTAGGCTGATAAGTGGCAAGTAACACTCGTGCCAGAAAAGTGCCAGGAAATGACCATCTCCAACAAGAGAGAATCTAACCACCTCCCCTTGACATTCAATGGCATTATCATCGCTGAATCCCCCACCATCAACATCCTGGGGGTCACCATTGACCAGAAACTTAACTGGACCAGCCACATAAATACTGTGGCTACAAGAGCAGGTCAGAGGCTGGGTATTCTGTGGCGAGTGACTTACCTCCTGACTCCCCAAAGCCTTTCCACCATCTACAAGGCACAAGTCAGGAGTGCAATCAAATACACTCCACTTGCCTGGATGAGTGCAGCTCCAACAACACTCAAGAAGCTCGACACCATCCAGGACAAAGCAGCTTACTTGATTGGCATCCCATCTCCCCACCCTAAACATTCACTCCCTTCACCACCAGCGCACTGTGGCTGCAGTGTGTACCATCCACAGGATGCACTGCAGCAACTCGCCATGGCTTCTTCGACAGCACCTCTCAAACCCGCAACCTCTACCACCTAGAAGGACAAGGGCATCAGGCACATGAGAACAACACCACCTGCACGTTCCCCTCCAAGTCACACACCATCCCGACTTGGAAATATATCGCCGTTCCGTCATCGTCGCTGGGTCAAAATCCTGGAACTCCCTATCTAACAGCACTGTGGGAGAACCTTCACCACACAGACTGCAACGGTTCAAGAAGGCGACTCACCACCACCTTCTCAAGGGCAATTAGGGATGGGCAATAAATGTTGGCCTTGACAACGACGCCCTCATCCCATGAATGAATAAAAAAAACCTTAGTGCTAAAGAGGAAAGTGAGCCTCACTGTGTCAGTACGTGGAGCACTCTGCAGCTCAAGCAGCGTCTGTGCGGAGAACACAGGAGATGATGTTTCAGATGTGAACACTGTTTTGACAAAGGGTCCTTTCCTCTACCATTAAGCATACAGTAGCATAGTGGTTATGTTACTGGACTCGTAATCCAGAGGCCTGCACTATTAATCCGGAGTTATGAGTTCAAATACCGCCACGGCAGCTGGGGAATTTAAATTCAATTAATTAAATAAAATCTGGATTAAAAAAAAAACTAGAGTTTTGCAAAGTCCTCCTCACTAACATCTGGCTACTTGTGCCAAAATTGGGAGAGCTGTCCCACAGACCAGTCAAGCAACAGTCTGACATAGCCATACTCACGGAATCATATCTTTCAGCCAATGTCCCAGACTCTTCCATCACCATCCCTGGGTATGTCCTGTCCCACCGGCAGGACAGACCCACCAGAGGTGGCATTCAGTCAGGAAGGAGGGACCCTGGGAGTCCTCAACATTGACTCAGGCCCCGTGAAATCTCATGGCATCAGGTCAAACATGGGCAAGGAAACCTCCTGCTGATTACCACCTACCGCCCCTCCTTCAGCTGATGAATCAGTCCTCCTCCATGTTGAGCACCACTTGGAGGAAGCACTGAGGGTAGCAAGGGCACAGAATGTACTCTGGCTGGGGGTCTTCAATATCCATCACCAAGAGTGGCTCGGTAGCACCACTACTGACTGAACTGGTCGAGTCACGAAGGACATAGTTGCGAGACTGGGCCTGCGGCAAGTGGTGAGCGAAACAACACAAGCGAAAAACATACTTGACCTCGTCCTCACCAATCTACTTGTCGCAGATGTATCTGTCCATGACAGTATTGGTAGAAGTGACCACCGCACAGACCTTGTGGAGACGAAGTTCTGTCTTCACACTTGAGGACACCATCCAACGTGTTGTGTGGCACTACCACCGTGCTAAATGGGATAGATTCAGAACAAATCTAGCAGTTCAAAACTGGGCATCCAGGAGCAGCACCAGGCGTATCTAAAAATGAGGTGCCAATCTGGACAAGCTACAACACAGGACCACATGCATGCTAAACAGCAGAAGCAATGTGCTATGGACAGAGCTAAGCAATTCCACAACCAATGGATCAGATC
The DNA here is from genome assembly GCF_035084215.1 of Heptranchias perlo. Classification (NCBI taxonomy): domain Eukaryota; kingdom Metazoa; phylum Chordata; class Chondrichthyes; order Hexanchiformes; family Hexanchidae; genus Heptranchias; species Heptranchias perlo. The sequence continues at coordinate 121,841,497 of NC_090327.1, forward strand.
AAAGCTCTGCAGTCCTGCCATATCCAGTCATGAATGGTGGTGGACAATTAAATAACTAACGGGAGGAGGAGGAGGCTCTGTGAACATCCCCATCCTCAATGATGACAGAGCCCAGCACATGGGTGCAAAAGACAAGGCTGAAGCGTTTGCAACCATCTTCAGCCAGAAGTGCCGAGTGGATGATCCATCTCAGCCTCCTCCCGACATCCCCACCATCACAGAAGCCAGACTTCAGCCAATTCGATTCATTCCACAGGATATCAAGAAACAGCTGAGTGCACTGGATACTGCAAAGGCTATGGGCCCCGACAACATCCCAGCTGTAGTGCTGAAGACTTGTGGTACAGAACTAGCCGCACCTCTAGCCAAACTGTTCCAGTACAGCTACAACACTGGCATCTACCCGACAATGTGGTAAGTTGCCCAGATATGTCCTGTCCACAAAAAGCAGGACAAATCCAATCTGGCCAATTACCGCCCCATCAGTCTACTCACAATCATCAGCAAAGTGATGGAAGGTGTTGTCGACAGTGCTATCAAGCGGCATTTACTCACCAATAACCTGCTCACCAATGCTCAGTTTGGGTTCCGCCAGGACCACTCGGCTCCACACCTCATTACAGCCTTGGTCCAAACGTGGACAAAAGAGCTGAATTCCAGAGATGAGAATGACTACCCTTGACGTCAAGGCAGCATTTGACCAAGTGTTTCACCAAGGAGCCCTAGTAAAATTGAAGTCAATGGGAATCAGGGGGAAAACTCTCCCAAGGCTGGAGTCAAACCTAGCACAAAGGAAGATGATAGTGGTTGATGAGACCAATCATTTTGGCCCCGGGACATTGCTGCAGGAGTTCCACACGGCAGTGTCCTAGGCCCAACCATCTTCAGCAATGACCTTCCCTCCCTCATTAGGTCAGAAATGTGGATGTTCGCTGATGACTGCACAGTATTCAGTTCCATTCGCAACCCCTCAGATAATGAAGCAGTCCGTGCCCACATGCAGCAAGACCTGGACAACATGCAGGCTTGGGCTGATAAGTGGCAAGTAACATTCACGCCAGACAAATGCCAGGCAATGACCATCTCCAACAAGAGAGAGTCTAACCACCTCCCCTTGACAGTCAACGGCATTACCATCGCCAAATCTCCCACCATCAACATCCTGGGGGTCACCATTGACCAGAAACTTAACTGGACCAGCCACATTAATACTGTGGCTACAAGAGCAGGTCAGAGGCTGGGTATTCTGTGGCGAGTGACTCACCTCCTGACTCCCCAAAGCCTTTCCACCATCTACAAGGCTCAAGTCAGGAGTGTGATGGAATACTCTCCACTTGCCTGGATGAGTGCCGCTCCAACACTCAAGAAGCTCAACACCATCCAGGACAAAGCAGCTTGCTTGGCATCCCATCCACCACCCTAAACATTCACTCCCTTCACCACCGGCGCACTGTGGCTGCAGTGTGTACCATCCACAGGATGCGCTGCAGCAACTCACCAAGGCTTCTTCGACAGCACCTCCCAAACCTGCGACCTCTACCACCTAGAAGGACAAGGGCAGCAGGCACATGGGAGCAACACCACCTGCACGTTCCCCTCCAAGTCACACACCATCCCGATTTGGAAACATATCACCGTTGCTGAGTCAAAATCCTGGAACTCCCTACCTGACAGCACTGTGAGGGAAACTTCATCACACGGACTGCAAGAGTTCAAGAAGGTGGCTCACCACCACCTTCTCAAGTGCAATTAGGGATGGGCAATAAATGCTGGCGTTGCCAGTGTCGCCCACATCCCATGAATGAATAAAAAAGTATTAACTGCTCTACTCTCTCCACACACACTGCCCGATCTGCTCAGTGTTTCCGGCATTTCCTGTTTTTGTTTCAGATTTCCAGTATCGGCCTTTCGTTTGCAGTGATCAGCATCAACACAGTTTACACATGACGCAAGAGATTGCTTAAAATCCTGAACAAGTACACAGACAGCACTGAACCTGCTTTCGCCCAATGCTATTTCAAGGCAGATTTTGAGTGGTGCATCGCTACTGGAGAAAACAAAAAAGAAATGGTATACAAATCAGTGATAAAAGTAAACCCAGCCACAGATCCAGTGTCCACCCAGCCACACTGCCCGTGTCCATCCAGTAATGTGACAATGACCAGACAACCTGTTTTTAGTGATATTGGTTGAGGGCTAAATATTGGCCCTGGACACCGGGAGAACTCCCCTGCTCTTCTTCAAAGAGTGTCATGGGATCTTTTACACCAACCTCAGGGGGCAGATGGGGTCTCGGTTTAACGTCTCATTCAAAAGACAGCACCTCCAACAGTGCAGCTCGCCCTCAGTACTGCACTGCGAGTGTCACCCTGGATTACGTGCTCAAGTTTCTGGAGTCTCTAAACCCACGACCTCTGACTCAGAGGCGAGAGTGCTATCCACTGAGTCACGGCCAACACCTTGTTAGAGTGGAGTATGATGGGAGGAAAAGAACCAAAGTTATAGCAACAGAAGTATGCGACAGCAATTTGCCCATGTGATTATCTAATCAACCCACAGTGCACAGCAGATGAAGAAGCTTGTGCCTTTATAAAGTCTAGCAGACCCAAACTCATTTCAACTGCTTAATGCATTTCAAGATGGGGAATGTTTGTGATGTTTGTCATCTCTCGCTCTCTGTTACGAATTCCACACATTACCCAGCTGTGGGACAGCAGTTCATCAAAATGGACAAATGTTACAATAAAGGAATAATTCTGAAAAATCTCACTGAAAAGTGTTAGATATATCCTGTATTTTAGATGTTAATTTTTCTTCTCTTACAAATCAGCTGGAGCTACAGATTAATTTGTTGGGTACTGTGTTTTGTTAACTGAATTGCAGACTTCCTAAACTTTGAGTCACAAGATGGAATCCTCAGACTATGTTGGACTCAGGACACCACTTCTGCTCGGCATATTTAGCAATTTTGAAAGTGAAATTTCCTGATATGTAATCAAGGGCAGAAAGGTCAGTATATTGTGCAACAATCCAGCAACTTGATTACACTCTGCAATCCAATCACCCACATCAAAAATTCCACTGAGGAGAAGAGAGTAGAGAATTAAACAGCAGCCGTCCAAAAGAAGCAAGCGCTGCACCTCTCATCTTCATTGCTCAGTAAATCAGCACCATCAAGTACTCACTAAATGCAGCCCCCATCAAACCATTCCATCTGTAAGGTCGGTTGTGCATTTACCACATCAAAGGTAACGGGACAAGTCCCCTGTACATCCCTAACAAGACAACTGTGGTGAGACTCCCTCACAAAATAAAACTCACTCTCCATTGAGGAAAAGTGAACAGCCAGCTCCACAAACTTAACCAAAAGACTTGATGTGATGCCCTTTTGTAACTAACTTAAACACATTATTACACAGATAGCCCTGGTGAGTGGAGACTAGAGTACAGTTTCTAAATACCAGGTTAATATCCAGTGGGGGGACTCGCATCCGCCCGAAGTGTCCATTGGCTCAAGGGTAATATTTCCGGCTCTGGGGCACTATTCCCGGCTCCGAGTCAGCAGGTTGGGTTCAGGCCCCACTCCAGATAGGAGGGCCTCTTTAGCCTTGGTTGCAGCCCACCCAAGAGAAGGTACTCGGAAGATAAAAACCGTGAGGAAGGCAACGGGAAACCACCTCAGCTCCTCTTCCCCAGTGAGCGGATCAAGAATGTGGTGTGTGAGACTCAAGTTAGGACCTGACCCCGGGGGCAGAACGCAGACGGATTATCAAGATTAGGCAAATACACGTTTCAATTTTGTCTATGATACCCATTTATAAACATGTTTCAAGGTGAATTGGGATAACCTTCAGAAAGCAAAATAAACATGCCCTATCCCAACTTGTCAAAATACCTGCATATAACAGGTGAGGCGAGCTCGACAAGGTTCTACAGCAGGGTAATGAATTTATAAACTCCCCGAAACGTTAAAACATCTGTTCTGAGAGATTCTCGGACTTTCCAGTTATACACACAACCTAATAAAGGCCCTTGGTACTTACCACAAAATATACCCGGCAATGTTACACACAGACTTAGGGAAGCAGTGTCTGCGCACTGAACCGTCCATACCTTCGAAGCAGCAAACATCATAAGTGATTAACCAGTTTGTGCCCCATCACAGACTCCATTCTAGTTCTACAACTTATTGAATACAACCCTGAAAACACAGGTGGTTTGGAGAAGTAGCTGCTACGTTTGGTGTGGAATTCAGTACTCCCACTGTTCTGATACTCAACACAATACTGCTTGTATTGTCTGAATGTTTAGAAACACAGGAACCGTGTTCATTGTGTGGACCCCCGGTTATACAGTTCCTCACTTGTTTTAATAGATGCAGGAACAGAGAGACTGAGGTCACTGAACAATTAAACACAGAAAGGGGAAGCTGCAAATGCACCAAATTAGGACTGAAAATCAGGGGATTTCAATATAGCAATTTGAAATACATTCAAAGGATAAAGAAATCATATTCTCATCACATTAATTTAATTTCTTCCTCATTTGTTCAACCTTCACATAAATGACTCATAGCAAAGTACTTAGTAATGAGAGCAGCATAGTTCCATGCCTCCGTGTTGAGGGCAGCTTGGGGAGTTAAACTGAGTTCAAATATCAAATTGCAACAACAATGTTGTGAAAGTCCAAATATTAGTCCTGCAGTAAGCTCAAGAGAAATGCATCAAATATTGGGACACAAAGTATTCACAACGCATCATACACCGGCCTGAGAGTATTCATAAGGTGTCGTACACCGGCCTGTGACTATTCAAACACATAACATACACCGGCTTGTCATTACAAGGTGCCATGAACACTCACAGGCTGGTGTACGATACGCCGTGAACGCTCACAGGCTGGTGTACGATACGCCGTGAACGCTCACAGGCTGGTGTACGATACGCCGTGAACGCTCACGGGCTGGTGTACGATACGCCGTGAACGCTCACAGGCTGGTCTACGATACGCCGTGAACGCTCACAGGCTGGTCTACGATACGCCGTGAACGCTCACAGGCTGGTCTACGATACACCGTGAACGCTCACAGGCTGGTCTACGATACGCCGTGAACGCTCACAGGCTGGTCTACGATACGCCGTGAACGCTCACAGGCTGGTCTACGATACGCCGTGAACACTCACAGGCTGGTGTACGATACGCCGTGAACACTCACAGGCTGGTCTACGATACGCCGTGAACACTCACAGGCTGGTCTACGATACGCCGTGAACACTCACAGGCTGGTGTACGATACGCCGTGAACACTCTCAGGCTGGTGTACGATACGCCGTGAACACTCACAGGCTGGTGTACGATACGCCGTGAACACTCACAGGCTGGTCTACGATACGCCGTGAACACTCACAGGCTGGTGTACGATACGCCGTGAACACTCTCAGGCTGGTCTACGATACGCCGTGAACACTCTCAGGCTGGTGTACGATACGCCGTGAACACTCACAGGCTGGTGTACAACGTATCGTACACCAGCCTGTTAGTATTCACAATGTTATGTACATCAGGCTGTGCATATTCACAACTTATCGTACACCAGGCTGTGAGTATTCACTATGCATCTCACACCAGGCTGTAAATATTCACAACGTATCGTCCACTAGGCTGTGCGTATTCACAACGTATTTTACACCGGATTCAGAGAATTCACAACACATTGTACACTGTGTTCAATGTGTTCACAATGTATTGAACACCAGTTTGTGAGAATTCACAACTTATCGTATACCCAGTTTGGAGTATTCCCAGCGTGTCGCACGCCAGGCTGAGAGCATTCCCAGCGTGTCGCACGCCAGGCTGAGAGCATTCCCAGCGTGTCGCACGCCAGGCTGAGAGCATTCCCAGCGTGTCGCACGCCAGGCTGAGAGCATTCCCAGCGTGTCGCACGCCAGGCTGAGAGCATTCCCAGTGTATGGTGCAGCAGGCTGTGCCTATTCTCAATGTATCACTGGTTCAGAGTATTCAAAACGTATCGTACACCGGGTTCAGAGTATTCACAACGTATCATACACCAGGATCTGAGTAGTCACACTGTACTGTACAACAGGCTTTGTGCATTCACAAGGTGTTGTACACTGGGCTGTGCGAATTTACAGCGTATTGTACACCGGATTCAGAATATTCACAGCGTATCATACACCATGCTCTGTGTAGTCACAATGTATCATACACCGGCCTGTGAGTATTCACAATGTATCGCACACCAGGTTGTGAATATTCACAACGTATCGTACACAGGCCTGAGTATTCACAACGTATCGTACACCGGGTTCAACGTATCGTACACCCGGTGTACGATACGTTGTGAATACTCAGGCCTGTGTACGATACGTTGTGAATATTCACAACCTGGTGTGCGATACATTGTGAATACTCACAGGCCGGTGTATGATACATTGTGACGACACAGAGCATGGTGTATGATACGCTGTGAATATTCTGAATCCGGTGTACAATACGCTGTAAATTCGCACAGCCCAGTGTACAACACCTTGTGAATGCACAAAGCCTGTTGTACAGTACAGTGTGACTACTCAGATCCTGGTGTATGATACGTTGTGAATACTCTGAACCCGGTGTACGATACGTTTTGAATACTCTGAACCAGTGATACATTGAGAATAGGCACAGCCTGCTGCACCATACACTGGGAATGCTCTCAGCCTGGCTTGCGACACGCTGGGAATGCTCTCAGCCTGGCGTGCGACACGCTGGGAATGCTCTCAGCCTGGCGTGCGACACGCTGGGAATGCTCTCAGCCTGGCGTGCGACACGCTGGGAATGCTCTCAGCCTGGCGTGCGACACGCTGGGAATGCTCTCAGCCTGGCGTGCGACACGCTGGGAATGCTCTCAGCCTGGCGTGCGACACGCTGGGAATGCTCTCAGCCTGGCGTGCGACACGCTGGGAATGCTCTCAGCCTGGCGTGCGACACGCTGGGAATGCTCTCAGCCTGGCGTGCGACACGCTGGGAATGCTCTCAGCCTGGCGTGCGACACGCTGGGAATGCTCTCAGCCTGGCGTGCGACACGCTGGGAATGCTCTCAGCCTGGTGTGCGATACGCTGTGAATGCTCTGAACCTGGTGTGCGATACGCTGTGAATTCTCAGAAACTGGTGTTCGATACATTGTGAATCGCCACAGGCCTGTGTACGATACATTGTGAATACTCTATACAGTGTACGATATTCACAACTTATCGTATACCCAGTTTGGAGCATTCCCAGCGTGTCGCACGCCAGGCTGAGAGCATTCCCAGCGTGTCGCACGCCAGGCTGAGAGCATTCCCAGCGTGTCGCACGCCAGGCTGAGAGCATTCCCAGCGTGTCGCACGCCAGGCTGAGAGCATTCCCAGCGTGTCGCACGCCAGGCTGAGAGCATTCCCAGCGTGTCGCACGCCAGGCTGAGAGCATTCCCAGCGTGTCGCACGCCAGGCTGAGAGCATTCCCAGCGTGTCGCACGCCAGGCTGAGAGCATTCCCAGCGTGTCGCACGCCAGGCTGAGAGCATTCCCAGCGTGTCGCACGCCAGGCTGAGAGCATTCCCAGCGTGTCGCACGCCAGGCTGAGAGCATTCCCAGCGTGTCGCACGCCAGGCTGAGAGCATTCCCAGCGTGTCGCACGCCAGGCTGAGAGCATTCCCAGCGTGTCGCACGCCAGGCTGAGAGCATTCCCAGCGTGTCGCACGCCAGGCTGAGAGCATTCCCAGCGTGTCGCAAGCCAGGCTGAGAGCATTCCCAGTGTATGGTGCAGCAGGCTGTGCCTATTCTCAATGTATCACTGGTTCAGAGTATTCAAAACGTATCGTACACCGGGTTCAGAGTATTCACAACGTATCATACACCAGGATCTGAGTAGTCACACTGTACTGTACAACAGGCTTTGTGCATTCACAAGGTGTTGTACACTGGGCTGTGCGAATTTACAGCGTATTGTACACCGGATTCAGAATATTCACAGCGTATCATACACCATGCTCTGTGTCGTCACAATGTATCATACACCGGCCTGTGAGTATTCACAATGTATCGCACACCAGGTTGTGAATATTCACAACGTATCGTACACAGGCCTGAGTATTCACAACGTATCGTACACCGGGTGTACGATACGTTGAACCCGGTGTACGATACGTTGTGAATACTCAGGCCTGTGTACGATACGTTGTGAATATTCACAACCTGGTGTGCGATACATTGTGAATACTCACAGGCCGGTGTATGATACATTGTGACTACACAGAGCATGGTGTATGATACGCTGTGAATATTCTGAATCCGGTGTACAATACGCTGTAAATTCGCACAGCCCAGTGTACAACACCTTGTGAATGCACAAAGCCTGTTGTACAGTACAGTGTGACTACTCAGATCCTGGTGTATGATACGTTGTGAATACTCTGAACCCGGTGTACGATACGTTTTGAATACTCTGAACCAGTGATACATTGAGAATAGGCACAGCCTGCTGCACCATACACTGGGAATGCTCTCAGCCTGGCGTGCGACACGCTGGGAATGCTCTCAGCCTGGCGTGCGACACGCTGGGAATGCTCTCAGCCTGGCGTGCGACACGCTGGGAATGCTCCAAACTGGGTATACGATAAGTTGTGAATATCGTACACTGTATAGAGTATTCACAATGTATCGTACACAGGCCTGTGGCGATTCACAATGTATCGAACACCAGTTTCTGAGAATTCACAGCGTATCGCACACCAGGTTCAGAGCATTCACAGCGTATCGCACACCAGGTTCAGAATATTCACAGCGTATCGCACACCAGGTTCAGAGTATTCACAGCGTATCGCACACCAGGTTCAGAGTATTCACAGCGTATCGCACACCAGGTTCAGAGTATTCACAGCGTATCGCACACCAGGTTCAGAGTATTCACAGCGTATCGCACACCAGGCAGAGAGTATTCACAGCGTATCGCACACCAGGCAGAGAGTATTCACAGCGTATCGCACACCAGGCAGAGAGTATTCACAGCGTATCGCACACCAGGTTCAGAGTATTCACAGCGTATCGCACACCAGGCAGAGAGTATTCACAGCGTATCGCACACCAGGTTCAGAGTATTCACAGCGTATCGCACACCACGTTCAGAGTATTCACAGCGTATCGCACACCAGGTTCAGAGCATTCACAGCGTATCGCACACCAGGTTCAAAGTACTCACAGCGTATCGCACACCAGGTTCAGAGCATTCACAGCGTATCGCACACCAGGTTCAGAGTACTCACAGCGTATCGCACACCAGGTTCAGAGCATTCACAGCGTATCGCACACCAGGTTCAGAGCATTCACAGCGTATCGCACACCAGGTTCAGAGTATTCACAGCGTATCGCACACCAGGCAGAGAGTATTCACAGCGTATCGCACACCAGGCAGAGAGTATTCACAGCGTATCGCACACCAGGTTCAGAGTATTCACAGCGTATCGCACACCAGGTTCAGAGTATTCACTGCGTATTAAGAACATAAGAACATAAGAAATTGGAGCAGGAGTAGGCCAATCGGCCCCTCGAGCCTGCTCCGCCATTCAATAAGATCATGGCTGATCTGATCCCAACCACAAATCTAAAGAACACAAGAAGTCGGAGCAGGACCCGGCCACATAGCCCCTGGGCCCTCTCCGCCACCCACAGGGCATTGACCGATCCGAACTCAGCTTCATGTCCAATTTCCTGCCCGCTCCCCATAACCCCTAATTCCCTTTACTTCTAGGAAACTGTCTATTTCTGTTTTAAATTTATCTAATGATGTAGCTTCCACAGCTTCCTGGGGCAGCAAATTCCACAGACCTACCACCCTCTGAGTGAAGAAGTTTCTCCTCATCTCAGTTTTGAAAGAGCAGCCCCTTATTCTAAGATTATGCCCCCTAGTTCTAGTTTCACCCATCTTTGGGAACATCCTTACTGCATCCACCCGATCAAGACCCTTCACAATCTTATATGTTTCAATAAGATCGCCTCTCATTCTTCTGAACTCCAATGAGTAGAGTCCCAATCTACTCAACCTCTCCTCATATGTCCGCCCCCTCATCCCCGGGATTAACCGAGTGAACCTTCTTTGTACTGCCTCGAGAGCAAGTATGTCTTTTCTTAAGTATGGAGACCAAAACTGTATGCAGTATTCCAGGTGCGGTCTCACCAATACCTTATATAACTGCAGCAATACCTCCTTGTTTTTATATTCTATCCCCCTAGCAATAAAAGCCAACATTCCGTTGGCTTTCTTGATCACCTGCTGCACCTGCATACTAACTTTTTGATTTTCTTGCACTAGGACCCCCAGATCCCTTTGTACTGCAGTACTTTCCAGTCTCTCGCCATTAAGAAAATAACTTGCTCTCTGATTTTTCCTGCCAAAGTGCATAACCTCACATTTTCCAATATTATATTGCATCTGCCAAATCTCCGCCCACTCACCCAGCCTGTCTATATCCCCTTGCAGGTTTTTTATGTCCTCCTCACTCTCTACTTTCCCTCCCATCTTTGTATCATCTGCAAATTTTGATATGTTGCACTCGGTCCCCTCCTCCAAATCGTTAATATAGATTGTAAAGAGTTGGGGACCCAGCACCGACCCCTGTGGAACACCACTGGTTACTGGTTGCCAGTCCGAAAATGAACCATTTATCCCAACTCTCTGCTTCCTGTTCGATAACCAATCCTCCACCCATGCCAGAATATTACCCCCAATCCCGTGATTTTTTATCTTAAGTAATAATCTTTTATGTGGCACCTTGTCGAATGCCTTCTAGAAGTCTAAATACACTACGTCCACTGGTTCCCCTTTATCCACACTATACGTTATATCCTCGAAGAACTCAAGCAAATTTGTCAGACATGATTTCCCCTTCATAAAGCCATGCTGACTTTGTCCTATTAAATTATGCTTATCTAAATGTTCCGTTACTGTCTCCTTAATAATAGACTCCAAAATTTTACCCACCACAGATGTTAAGCTAACTGGCCTATAATTTCCAGCCTTCTGCCTACTACCCTTTTTAAATAACGGTGTTACATTAGCAGTTTTCCAATCTGCCGGGACCTCTCCTGAGTCCAGGGAATTTTGGAAAACTATCACCAAAGCATCCACAATCCCTACTGCCACTTCCCTCAAGACCCTAGGATGGAAGCCATCAGGTCCAGGGGATTTATCCGCCTTGAGTCCCATTATTTTACTGAGTACCATCTCCTGAGTGATTTTAATCGTATTTAGCTCCTCCCCCCCGAGAGTCCCCTGTTTGTCCAGTGTTGGGATATTCTTAGTGTCCTCTACTGTAAAGACTGAAACAAAATATTTGTTCAGCATTTTTGCCATCTCCATGTTTCCCACCATTAATTTCCCGGTCTCATCCTCCAAGGGACCTATGTTTGCCTTAGCCACCCTTTTTCTTTTTATATAACTATAGAAACTCTTGCTATCTGTTTTTATATTTTTTGCTAATTTCTTTTCATAATCTAACTTCCCTTTCTTAATCAATCCTTAGTTACTTTTTGCTGTCTTTTGAAGAATTCCCAATCTTCTATCCTCCCACTAAGTTTGGCTACCTTATATGTCCTTGTTTTTAGTCGGATACTATCCTTGATTTCTTTACTTAGCCACGGATGGCTGTCATTTCTTTTACACCCTTTTTTCCTCATTGGAATATATTTATTTTGAAAGTTGTAAAATAACTCCCTAAATGAACACCACTGCTCATGTACCGTCTTACCCTTTAATCTATTTTCCCAGTCCACTTTAATCAATTCCGCTCTCAGACCATCATAGTCTCCTTTATTCAAGCTCAGTACGCTTGTTTGAGAATCAACCTTCTCACCCTCTAATTGGATATGGAATTCAACGATGTTGTGGTCGCTCGTTCCAAGGGGATCCTTAACTAGGACATTATTAATTAATCCTGACTCATTACACAGGACCAGGTCCAAGGTTGCCTGCCCCCTTGTAGGATCAGTTACATACTGCTCAAGAAATCCATCCCTGATGCACTCAATGAACTCGTCCTCAAGGCTGCTCTGCCCAATTTGATTTGTCCAGTTAATATGATAATTAAAATCCCCCATAATTATAGCTGTTTCCTTATTACATGCCCCGACTATCTCCTGATTAATACTTCTTCCAGCAGAGTTGCAACTATTAGGAGGCCTATATACTACGCCCACTAATGTTTTTTTTCCCTTATTATTCCTTATCTCCACCCAAACTGTTTCATTATCTTGATGCTTTGTCCCAATATCATTTCTCTGTATTACAGTGATTCCTTCCTTTATTAACATAGCCACCCCACCTCCCCTTCCTTCCTGCCTGTCCTTCCTGATTGTTAAATACCCTGGCATATTTAATTCCCAGTCGTTGTCACCCTGCAGCCATGTTTCTGTAATGGCCACAAGATCATACCCATACGTAGTTATTTGTGCCGTTAACTCGTCCATTTTATTACGAATGCTACGTGCATTCAGATAAAGAACTTTCAAATCTGTTTTGTGATGCTTAGTTCCTGCTTTTTCCTTTTTTAACACTTTACCTATTACTCCATACCTTCTGTCCCTTCCTGTTACGCTTTCCTCTCTCTCCCTGCTCAGGTTCCCAACCCCCTGCCACTTCAGTTTAAACCCTCCCCAACAGCACACCAGGTTCAGAGTATTCACAGCGTATCGCACACCAGGTTCAGAGTATTCACAGCGTATCGCACACCAGGTTCAGAGTATTCACAGCGTATCGCACACCAGGTTCAGAGTATTCACAGCGTATCGCACACCAGGCTCAGAGTATTCACAGCGTATCGCACACCAGGTTCAGAGTATTCACAGCGTATCGCACACCAGGCTCAGAGTATTCACAGCGTATCGCACACCAGGCTCAGAGTATTCACAGCGTATCGCACACCAGGCTCAGAGTATTCACAGCGTATCGCACACCAGGTTCAGAGTATTCACAGCGTATCGCACACCAGGCAGAGAGTATTCACAGCGTATCGCACACCAGGTTCAGAGTATTCACAGCGTATCGCACACCAGGCAGAGAGTATTCACAGCGTATCGCACACCAGGCAGAGAGTATTCACAGCGTATCGCACACCAGGCAGAGAGTATTCACAGCGTATCGCACACCAGGCAGAGAGTATTCACAGCGTATCGCACACCAGGCAGAGAGTATTCACAGCGTATCGCACACCAGGCAGAGAGTATTCACAGCGTATCGCACACCAGGCAGAGAGTATTCACAGCGTATCGCACACCAGGCAGAGAGTATTCACAGCGTATCGCACACCAGGCAGAGAGTATTCACAGCGTATCGCACACCAGGCAGAGAGTATTCACAGCGTATCGCACACCAGGCAGAGAGTATTCACAGCGTATCGCACACCAGGTTCAGAGTATTCACAGCGTATCGCACACCAGGTTCAGAGTATTCACAGCGTATCGCACACCAGGTTCAGAGTATTCACAGCGTATCGCACAACAGGTCTGTGAATATTCACAACGTACCGTACACCGGCCTGTGAGGATTCACAACGTACCGCACACCTGGCTGAGAGTATTCACAGCGTGTCGCACACCAGGCTGAGAGTGTTCACAGCGTGTCGCACACCAGGCTGAGAGTATTCACAGCGTGTCGCACACCAGGCTGAGAGTATTCACAGCGTGTCGCACACCAGGCTGAGAGTATTCACAGCGTGTCGCACACCAGGCTGAGAGTATTCACAGCGTATCGCACACCAGGCTGAGAGTGTTCACAGCGTGTCGCACACCAGGCTGAGAGTATTCACAGCGTGTCGCACACCTGGCTGAGAATATTCACAGCGTGTCGCACACCTGGCTGAGAATATTCACAGCGTGTCGCACACCTGGCTGAGAATATTCACAGCGTGTCGCACACCTGGCTGAGAATATTCACAGCGTGTCGCACACCTGGCTGAGAATATTCACAGCGTGTCGCACACCTGGCTGAGAATATTCACAGCGTGTCGCACACCTGGCTGAGAATATTCACAGCGTGTCGCACACCTGGCTGAGAATATTCACAGCGTGTCGCACACCTGGCTGAGAGTATTCACAGCGTGTCGCACACCTGGCTGAGAGTATTCACAGCGTGTCGCACACCTGGCTGAGAGTATTCACAGCGTGTCGCACACCTGGCTGAGAGTATTCACAGCGTGTCGCACACCTGGCTGAGAGTATTCACAGCGTGTCGCACACCTGGCTGAGAGTATTCACAGCGTGTCGCACACCTGGCTGAGAGTATTCACAGCGTGTCGCACACCTGGCTGAGAGTATTCACAGCGTGTCGCACACCTGGCTGAGAGTATTCACAGCGTGTCGCACACCTGGCTGAGAGTATTCACAGCGTGTCGCACACCTGGCTGAGAATATTCACAGCGTGTCGCGCACCTGGCTGAGAGTATTCACAGCGTGTCGCGCACCTGGCTGAGAGCATTCACAGCGTGTCGCACACCTGGCTGAGAGCATTCACAGCGTGTCGCACACCTGGCTGAGAGCATTCACAGCGTGTCGCACACCTGGCTGAGAGCATTCACAGCGTGTCGCACACCTGGGTGAGAGCATTCACAGCGTGTCGCACACCTGGCTGAGAGTATTCACAGCGTGTCGCACACCTGGCTGAGAGTATTCACAGCGTGTCGCACACCTGGCTGAGAGTATTCACAGCGTGTCGCACACCTGGCTGAGAGTATTCACAGCGTGTCGCACACCTGGCTGAGAGTATTCACAACGTGTTGCACACCTGGCTGAGAGTATTCACAGCGTGTCGCACACCTGGCTGAGAGTATTCAAAACGTATCGTACACCGGGTTCAGAGTATTCACAACGTATCATACACCAGGATCTGAGTAGTCACACTGTACTGTACAACAGGCTTTGTGCATTCACAAGGTGTTGTTCACTGGGCTGTGCGAATTTACAGCGTATTGTACACCGGATTCAGAATATTCACAGAGTATCATACACCATGCTCTGTGTAGTCACAATGTATCATACACCGGCCTGTGAGTATTCACGATGTATCGCACACCAGGTTGTGAATATTCACAACGTATCGTACACAGGCCTGAGTATTCACAACGTATCGTACACCGGGTTCAGAGTATTCATAACATATCGTACACTGTATAGAGTATTCACAATGTATCGTACACAGGCCTGTGGCGATTCACAATGTATTGGACACCAGTTTCTGAGGATTCACAACGTATCACACACCAGGCTCTGCCTATTCATAACTTATCGCACACCAGCTTCAGAGTATTCACAGCGCATCGCACACCAGGTTCAGAGTATTCACAGCGTATCGCACACCAGGTTTAGAGCATTCACAGCATATCGCACACCAGGTTCAGAGCATTCACAGCGTATCGCACACCAGGTTCAGAGCATTCACAGCGTATCGCACACCAGGTTCAAAGCATTCACAGCGTATTGCACACCAGGTTCAGAGAATTCACAGCGTATCGCACACCAGGTTCAAAGCATTCACAGCGTATCGCACACCAGGTTCAGAGCATTCACAGTGTATCGCACACCAGGTTCAGAGTATCCACAGCGTATCGCACACCAGGTTCAGAGCATTCACAGCGTATCGCACACCAGGTTCAGAGCATTCACAGCGTATCGCACACCAGGTTCAGAGCATTCACAGCGTATCGCACACCAGGTTCAGAGCATTCACAGCGTATCGCACACCAGGTTCAGAGCATTCACAGCGTATCGCACACCAGGATCAGAGCATTCACAGCGTATCGCACACCAGGTTCAGAGTATTCACAGCGTATCGCACACCAGGTTCAGTGTATTCACAGCGCATCGCACACCAGGTTCAGAGTATTCACAGCGTATCGCACACCAGATTCAGAGTATTCACAGCGTATCGCACACCAGGCAGAGAGTATTCACAGCGTATCGAACACCAGGCAGAGAGTATTCACAGCGTATCGCACATCAGGCAGAAAGTATTCACAGCATATCGCACACCAGGTTCAGAGTATTCACAGCGTTTCGCACACCAGGTTCAGAGTATTCATAGCGTATCGAACACCAGGCAGAGAGTATTCACAGCGTATCGCACATCAGGCAGTGAGTATTCACAGCGTATCGCACACCAGGCAGAGAGTATTCACAGGGTATCGCACATCAGGCAGAGAGTATTCACAGCGTATCGCACACCAGGTTCAGAGTATTCACAGCGTATCGCACACCAGGTTCAGAGTATTCACAGCGTATCGCACACCAGGTTCAGAGTATTCACAGCGTATCGCACACCAGGTTCGGAGTATTCACAGCGTATCGCACACCAGGTTCAGAGTATTCACAGCGTATCGCACACCAGGTTCAGAGTATTCATAGCGTATCGAATACCAGGCAGAGAGTATTCACAGCCTATCGCACACCAGGTTCAGAGCATTCACAGCGTATCGCACACCAGGTTCAGAGTATTCACAGCGTATCGCACACCAGGTTCAGAGTATTCACAGCGTATCGCACACCAGGCAGAAAGTATTCACAGCGTATCGCACACCAGGCTCAGAGTATTCACAGCGTATCGCACACCAGGCTCAGAGTATTCACAGCGTATCGAACACCAGGTTCAGAGTATTCACAGCGTATCGCACACCAGGTTCAGAGTATTCACAGCGTATCGCACACCAGGCAGAGAGTATTCACAGCGTATCGCACACCAGGCAGAGAGTATTCACAGCGTATCGCACACCAGGCAGAGAGTATCCACAGCGTATCGCACACCAGGTTCAGAGTATTCACAGCGTATCGCACACCAGGTTCAGAGTATTCACAGCGTATCGCATACCAGGTTCAGAGTATTCACAGCGTATCGCACACCAGGCTCAGAGTATTCACAGCGTATCGCACACCAGGCTCAGAGTATTCACAGCGTATCGCACACCAGGCTCAGAGTATTCACAGCGTATCGCACACCAGGCTCAGAGTATTCACAGCGTATCGCACACCAGGCTCAGAGTATTCACAGCGTATTGAACACCAGGTTCAGAGTATCCACAGTGTATCGAACACCAGGTTCAGAGTATTCACAGCGTATCGCACACCAGGTTCAGAGTATTCACAGCGTATCGCACACCAGGTTCAGAGTATTCACAGCGTATCGCACACCAGGCAGAGAGTATTCACAGCGTATCGCACACCAGGCAGAGAGTATTCACAGCGTATCGCACACCAGGCAGAGAGTATTCACAGCGTATCGCACACCAGGCAGAGAGTATCCACAGCGTATCGCACACCAGGTTCAGAGCATTCACAGCGTATCGCACACCAGGTTCAGAGTATTCATAGCGTATCGCACACCAGGTTCAGAGCATTCACAGCGTATCGCATACCAGGTTCAGAGCATTCACAGCTTATCGCACACCAGGTTCAGAGTATTCACAGCTTATCGCACACCAGGTTCAGTGTATTCACAGCGTATCGCACACCAGGTTCAGAGCATTCACAGCGTATCGCACACCAGGTTCAGAGTATTCACAGCGTATCGCACACCAGGTTCAGAGCATTCACAGCGTATCGCATACCAGGTTCAGAGCATTCACAGCTTATCGCACACCAGGTTCAGAGTATTCACAGCTTATCGCACACCAGGTTCAGTGTATTCACAGCGTATCGCACACCAGGTTCAGAGTATTCACAGCGTATCGCACACCAGGTTCAGTGTATTCACAGCGTATCGCACACCAGACTCAGTGTATTCACAGCGTATCGCACAACAGGTCTGTGAATATTCACAACGTACCGTACAACGGCCTGTGAGGATTCACAACGTACCGCACACCTGGCTGAGAGTATTCACAGCGTGTCGCACACCTGGCTGAGAGTATTCACAGCGTGTCGCACACCAGGCTCTGCCTATTCATAACTTATCGCACACCAGGTTCAGAGTATTCACAGCGCATCGCACACCAGGTTCAGAGCATTCACAGCGTATCGCACACCAGGTTCAGAGCATTCACAGCGTATCGCACACCAGGTTCAGAGCATTCACAGCGTATCGCACACCAGGATCAGAGCATTCACAGCGTATCGCACACCAGGCTCAGAGTATTCACAGCGTATCGCACACCAGGTTCAGTGTATTCACAGCGTATCGCACACCAGGTTCAGAGTATTCACAGCGTATCGCACACCAGGTTCAGAGTATTCACAGCGTATCGCACACCAGGCAGAGAGTATTCACAGCGTATCGAACACCAGGTTCAGAGCATTCACAGCGTATCGCACACCAGGATCAGAGCATTCACAGCGTATCGCACACCAGGTTCAGAGTATTCACAGCGTATCGCACACCAGGTTCAGTGTATTCACAGCGCATCGCACACCAGGTTCAGAGTATTCACAGCGTATCGCACACCAGATTCAGAGTATTCACAGCGTATCGCACACCAGGCAGAGAGTATTCACAGCGTATCGAACACCAGGCAGAGAGTATTCACAGCGTATCGCACATCAGGCAGAAAGTATTCACAGCGTATCGCACACCAGGTTCAGAGTATTCACAGCGTATCGCACACCAGGTTCAGAGTATTCATAGCGTATCGAACACCAGGCAGAGAGTATTCACAGCGTATCGCACATCAGGCAGTGAGTATTCACAGCGTATCGCACACCAGGCAGAGAGCATTCACAGCGTATCGCACACCAGGCAGAGAGTATTCACAGCGTATCGCACACCAGGCAGAGAGTATCCACAGCGTATCGCACACCAGGTTCAGAGTATTCACAGCGTATCGCACACCAGGTTCAGAGTATTCACAGCGTATCGCATACCAGGTTCAGAGTATTCACAGCGTATCGCACACCAGGCTCAGAGTATTCACAGCGTATCGCACACCAGGCTCAGAGTATTCACAGCGTATCGCACACCAGGCTCAGAGTATTCACAGCGTATCGCACACCAGGCTCAGAGTATTCACAGCGTATTGAACACCAGGTTCAGAGTATCCACAGTGTATCGAACACCAGGTTCAGAGTATTCACAGCGTATCGCACACCAGGTTCAGAGTATTCACAGCGTATCGCACACCAGGTTCAGAGTATTCACAGCGTATCGCACACCAGGCAGAGAGTATTCACAGCGTATCGCACACCAGGCAGAGAGTATTCACAGCGTATCGCACACCAGGCAGAGAGTATTCACAGCGTATCGCACACCAGGCAGAGAGTATCCACAGCGTATCGCACACCAGGTTCAGAGCATTCACAGCGTATCGCACACCAGGTTCAGAGTATTCATAGCGTATTGCACACCAGGTTCAGAGCATTCACAGCGTATCGCATACCAGGTTCAGAGCATTCACAGCTTATCGCACACCAGGTTCAGAGTATTCACAGCTTATCGCACACCAGGTTCAGTGTATTCACAGCGTATCGCACACCAGGTTCAGAGCATTCACAGCGTATCGCACACCAGGTTCAGAGTATTCACAGCGTATCGCACACCAGGTTCAGAGCATTCACAGCGTATCGCATACCAGGTTCAGAGCATTCACAGCTTATCGCACACCAGGTTCAGAGTATTCACAGCTTATCGCACACCAGGTTCAGTGTATTCACAGCGTATCGCACACCAGGTTCAGAGTATTCACAGCGTATCGCACACCAGGTTCAGTGTATTCACAGCGTATCGCACACCAGACTCAGTGTATTCACAGCGTATCGCACAACAGGTCTGTGAATATTCACAACGTACCGTACAACGGCCTGTGAGGATTCACAACGTACCGCACACCTGGCTGAGAGTATTCACAGCGTGTCGCACACCTGGCTGAGAGTATTCACAGCGTGTCGCACACCAGGCTCTGCCTATTCATAACTTATCGCACACCAGGTTCAGAGTATTCACAGCGCATCGCACACCAGGTTCAGAGCATTCACAGCGTATCGCACACCAGGTTCAGAGCATTCACAGCGTATCGCACACCAGGTTCAGAGCATTCACAGCGTATCGCACACCAGGATCAGAGCATTCACAGCGTATCGCACACCAGGCTCAGAGTATTCACAGCGTATCGCACACCAGGTTCAGTGTATTCACAGCGTATCGCACACCAGGTTCAGAGTATTCACAGCGTATCGCACACCAGGTTCAGAGTATTCACAGCGTATCGCACACCAGGCAGAGAGTATTCACAGCGTATCGAACACCAGGTTCAGAGCATTCACAGCGTATCGCACACCAGGATCAGAGCATTCACAGCGTATCGCACACCAGGTTCAGAGTATTCACAGCGTATCGCACACCAGGTTCAGTGTATTCACAGCGCATCGCACACCAGGTTCAGAGTATTCACAGCGTATCGCACACCAGATTCAGAGTATTCACAGCGTATCGCACACCAGGCAGAGAGTATTCACAGCGTATCGAACACCAGGCAGAGAGTATTCACAGCGTATCGCACATCAGGCAGAAAGTATTCACAGCGTATCGCACACCAGGTTCAGAGTATTCACAGCGTATCGCACACCAGGTTCAGAGTATTCATAGCGTATCGAACACCAGGCAGAGAGTATTCACAGCGTATCGCACATCAGGCAGTGAGTATTCACAGCGTATCGCACACCAGGCAGAGAGTATTCACAGCGTATCGCACATCAGGCAGAGAGTATTCACAGCGTATCGCACACCAGGTTCAGAGTATTCACAGCGTATCGCACACCAGGTTCAGAGTATTCACAGCGTATCGCACACCAGGTTCAGAGTATTCACAGCGTATCGCACACCAGGTTCAGAGTATTCACAGCGTATCGCACACCAGGTTCAGAGTATTCATAGCGTATCGAATACCAGGCAGAGAGTATTCACAGCCTATCGCACACCAGGTTCAGAGCATTCACAGCGTATCGCACACCAGGTTCAGAGTATTCACAGCGTATCGCACACCAGGTTCAGAGTATTCACAGCGTATCGCACACCAGGCAGAAAGTATTCACAGCGTATCGCACACCAGGCTCAGAGTATTCACAGCGTATCGCACACCAGGCTCAGAGTATTCACAGCGTATCGAACACCAGGTTCAGAGTATTCACAGCGTATCGCACACCAGGTTCAGAGTATTCACAGCGCATCACACACCAGGCAGAGAGTATTCACAGCGTATCGCACACCAGGCAGAGAGTATTCACAGCGTATCGCACACCAGGCAGAGAGTATTCACAGCGTATCGCACACCAGGTTCAGAGTATCCACAGCGTATCGCACACCAGGTTCAGAGCATTCACAGCGTATCCCACACCAGGTTCAGAGTATTCACAGCGTATCGCACACCAGGTTCAGAGCATTCACAGCGTATCGCATACCAGGTTCAGAGCATTCACAGCTTATCGCACACCAGGTTCAGAGTATTCACAGCTTATCGCACACCAGGTTCAGTGTATTCACAGCGTATCGCACACCAGGTTCAGAGTATTCACAGCGTATCGCATACCAGGTTCAGTGTATTCACAGCGTATCGCACACCAGGCTCAGAGTATTCACAGCGTATCGCACACCAGGCTCAGAGTATTCACAGCGTATCGCACACCAGGCTCAGAGTATTCACAGCGTATTGAACACCAGGTTCAGAGCATTCACAGCGTATCGCACACCACGATCAGAGCATTCACAGCGTATCGCACACCAGGCTCAGAGTATTCACAGCGTATCGCACACCAGGTTCAGTGTATTCACAGCGTATCGCACACCAGGTTCAGAGTATTCACAGCGTATCGCACACCAGGTTCAGAGTATTCACAGCGTATCGCACACCAGGCAGAGAGTACTCATAGCGTATCGAACACCAGGCAGAGAGTATTCACAGCGTATCGCACATCAGGCAGAAAGTATTCACAGCGTATCGCACACCAGGTTCAGAGTATTCACAGCGTATCGCACACCAGGTTCAGAGTATTCATAGCGTATCGAACACCAGGCAGAGAGTATTCACAGCGTATCGCACATCAGGCAGAGAGTATTCACAGCGTATCGCACACCAGGCAGAGAGTATTCACAGCGTATCGCACATCAGGCAGAGAGTATTCACAGCGTATCGCACACCAGGTTCAGAGTATTCACAGCGTATCGCACACCAGGTTCAGAGTATTCACAGCGTATCGCACACCAGGTTCAGAGTATTCACAGCGTATCGCACACCAGGTTCAGAGTATTCACAGCGTATCGCACACCAGGTTCAGAGTATTCATAGCGTATTGAACACCAGGCAGAGAGTATTCACAGCCTATCGCACACCAGGTTCAGAGCATTCACAGCGTATCGCACACCAGGTTCAGAGTATTCACAGCGTATCGCACACCAGGTTCAGAGTATTCGCAGCGTATCGCACACCAGGCAGAAAGTATTCACAGCGTATCGCACACCAGGCTCAGAGTATTCACAGCGTATCGCACACCAGGCTCAGAGTATTCACAGCGTATCGCACACCAGGCTCAGAGTATTCACAGCGTATCGAACACCAGGTTCAGAGTATTCACAGCGTATCGCACACCAGGTTCAGAGTATTCACAGCGTATCGCACACCAGGCAGAGAGTATTCACAGCGTATCGCACACCAGGTTCAGAGTATTCACAGCGTATCGCACACCAGGCAGAGAGTATTCACAGCGTATCGCACACCAGGCAGAGAGTATTCACAGCGTATCGCACACCAGGCAGAGAGTATCCACAGCGTATCGCACACCAGGTTCAGAGCATTCACAGCGTATCGCACACCAGGTTCAGAGTATTCACAGCGTATCGCACACCAGGTTCAGAGCATTCACAGCGTATCGCATACCAGGTTCAGAGCATTCACAGCTTATCGCACACCAGGTTCAGAGTATTCACAGCTTATCGCACACCAGGTTCAGTGTATTCACAGCGTATCGCACACCAGGCTCAGAGTATTCACAGCGTATCGCACACCAGGCTCAGAGTATTCACAGCGTATCGCACACCAGGCTCAGAGTATTCACAGCGTATCGAACACCAGGTTCAGAGTATTCACAGCGTATCGAACACCAGGTTCAGAGTATTCACAGCGTATCGAACACCAGGTTCAGAGTATTCACAGCGTATCGCACACCAGGTTCAGAGTATTCACAGCGTATCGCACACCAGGTTCAGAGTATTCACAGCGTATCGCACACCAGGCAGAGAGTATTCACAGCGTATCGCACACCAGGCAGAGAGTATTCAAAGCGTATCGCACACCAGGCAGAGAGTATTCACAGCGTATCGCACACCAGGCAGAGAGTATTCACAGCGTATCGCACACCAGGCAGAGAGTATCCACAGCGTATCGCACACCAGGTTCAGAGCATTCACAGCGTATCGCACACCAGGTTCAGAGTATTCATAGCGTATCGCACACCAGGTTCTGAGCATTCACAGCGTATCGCATACCAGGTTCAGAGCATTCACAGCTTATCGCACACCAGGTTCAGAGTATTCACAGCTTATCGCACACCAGGTTCAGTGTATTCACAGCGTATCGCACACCAGGTTCAGAGTATTCACAGCGTATCGCACACCAGGTTCAGAGTATTCACAGCGTATCGCACACCAGGCAGAGAGTATTCACAGCGTATCGCACACCAGGCAGAGAGTATTCACAGCGTGTCGCACACCTGGCTGAGAGTATTCACAGCGTGTCGCACACCTGGCTGAGAGTATTCACAGCGTGTCGCACACCAGGCTCTGCCTATTCATAACTTATCGCACACCAGGTTCAGAGTATTCACAGCGCATCGCACACCAGGTTCAGAGCATTCACAGCGTATCGCACACCAGGTTCAGAGCATTCACAGCGTATCGCACACCAGGTTCAGAGCATTCACAGCGTATCGCACACCAGGTTCAGAGCATTCACAGCGTATCGCACACCACGATCAGAGCATTCACAGCGTATCGCACACCAGGCTCAGAGTATTCACAGCGTATCGCACACCAGGTTCAGTGTATTCACAGCGTATCGCACACCAGGTTCAGAGTATTCACAGCGTATCGCACACCAGGTTCAGAGTATTCACAGCGTATCGCACACCAGGCAGAGAGTACTCATAGCGTATCGAACACCAGGCAGAGAGTATTCACAGCGTATCGCACATCAGGCAGAAAGTATTCACAGCGTATCGCACACCAGGTTCAGAGTATTCACAGCGTATCGCACACCAGGTTCAGAGTATTCATAGCGTATCGAACACCAGGCAGAGAGTATTCACAGCGTATCGCACATCAGGCAGAGAGTATTCACAGCGTATCGCACACCAGGCAGAGAGTATTCACAGCGTATCGCACATCAGGCAGAGAGTATTCACAGCGTATCGCACACCAGGTTCAGAGTATTCACAGCGTATCGCACACCAGGTTCAGAGTATTCACAGCGTATCGCACACCAGGTTCAGAGTATTCACAGCGTATCGCACACCAGGTTCAGAGTATTCACAGCGTATCGCACACCAGGTTCAGAGTATTCATAGCGTATTGAACACCAGGCAGAGAGTATTCACAGCCTATCGCACACCAGGTTCAGAGCATTCACAGCGTATCGCACACCAGGTTCAGAGTATTCACAGCGTATCGCACACCAGGTTCAGAGTATTCGCAGCGTATCGCACACCAGGCAGAAAGTATTCACAGCGTATCGCACACCAGGCTCAGAGTATTCACAGCGTATCGCACACCAGGCTCAGAGTATTCACAGCGTATCGCACACCAGGCTCAGAGTATTCACAGCGTATCGAACACCAGGTTCAGAGTATTCACAGCGTATCGCACACCAGGTTCAGAGTATTCACAGCGTATCGCACACCAGGCAGAGAGTATTCACAGCGTATCGCACACCAGGTTCAGAGTATTCACAGCGTATCGCACACCAGGCAGAGAGTATTCACAGCGTATCGCACACCAGGCAGAGAGTATTCACAGCGTATCGCACACCAGGCAGAGAGTATCCACAGCGTATCGCACACCAGGTTCAGAGCATTCACAGCGTATCGCACACCAGGTTCAGAGTATTCACAGCGTATCGCACACCAGGTTCAGAGCATTCACAGCGTATCGCATACCAGGTTCAGAGCATTCACAGCTTATCGCACACCAGGTTCAGAGTATTCACAGCTTATCGCACACCAGGTTCAGTGTATTCACAGCGTATCGCACACCAGGCTCAGAGTATTCACAGCGTATCGCACACCAGGCTCAGAGTATTCACAGCGTATCGAACACCAGGTTCAGAGTATTCACAGTGTATCGAACACCAGGTTCAGAGTATTCACAGCGTATCGCACACCAGGTTCAGAGTATTCACAGCGTATCGCACACCAGGTTCAGAGTATTCACAGCGTATCGCACACCAGGCAGAGAGTATTCACAGCGTATCGCACACCAGGCAGAGAGTATTCAAAGCGTATCGCACACCAGGCAGAGAGTATTCACAGCGTATCGCACACCAGGCAGAGAGTATTCACAGCGTATCGCACACCAGGCAGAGAGTATTCACAGCGTATCGCACACCAGTCAGAGAGTATCCACAGCGTATCGCACACCAGGTTCAGAGCATTCACAGCGTATCGCACACCAGGTTCAGAGTATTCATAGCGTATCGCACACCAGGTTCTGAGCATTCACAGCGTATCGCACACCAGGTTCAGAGCATTCACAGCTTATCGCACACCAGGTTCAGAGTATTCACAGCTTATCGCACACCAGGTTCAGTGTATTCACAGCGTATCGCACACCAGGTTCAGAGTATTCACAGCGTATCGCACACCAGGTTCAGTGTATTCACAGCGTATCGCACACCAGGTTCAGAGCATTCACAGCGTATCGCACACCCGGTTCAGAGCATTCACAGCGTATCGCACACCAGGTTCAGAGTATTCACAGCGTATCGCACACCAGGTTCAGAGCATTCACAGCGTATCGCATACCAGGTTCAGAGCATTCACAGCTTATCGCACACCAGGTTCAGAGTATTCACAGCTTATCGCACACCAGGTTCAGTGTATTCACAGCGTATCGCACACCAGGTTCAGAGTATTCACAGCGTATCGCATACCAGTTTCAGTGTATTCACAGCGTATCGCACACCAGGTTCAGTGTATTCACAGCGTATCGCACACCAGACTCAGGGTATTCACAGCGTATCGCACAACAGGTCTGTGAATATTCACAACGTACCGTACAACGGCCTGTGAGGATTCACAACGTACCGCACACCTGGCTGAGAGTATTCACAGCGTGTCGCACACCTGGCTGAGAGTATTCACAGCGTGTCGCACACCAGGCTCTGCCTGTTCATAACTTATCGCACACCAGGTTCAGAGTATTCACAGCGCATCGCACACCAGGTTCAGAGCATTCACAGCGTATCGCACACCAGGTTCAGAGCATTCACAGCGTATCGCACACCAGGTTCAGAGCATTCACAGCGTATCGCACACCAGGTTCAGAGTATTCACAGCGTATCGCACACCAGGTTCAGAGTATTCACAGCGTATCGCACACCAGGCAGAAAGTATTCACAGCGTATCGCACACCAGGTTCAGAGTATTCACAGCGTATCGCACACCAGGTTCAGAGTATTCACAGCGTATCGCACACCAGGTTCAGAGTATTCACAGCGTATCGCACACCAGGTTCAGAGTATTCACAGCGTATCGCACACCAGGTTCAGAGTATTCACAGCGTATCGCACACCAGGTTCAGAGTATTCACAGCGTATCGCACACCAGGTTCAGAGTATTCATAGCGTATCGAACACCAGGCAGAGAGTATTCACAGCGTATCGCACACCAGGTTCAGAGCATTCACAGCGTATCGCACACCAGGTTCAGAGTATTCACAGCGTATCGCACACCAGGTTCAGAGTATTCACAGCGTATCGCACACCAGGCAGAAAGTATTCACAGCGTATCGCACACCAGGCTCAGAGTATTCACAGCGTATCGCACACCAGGCTCAGAGTATTCACAGCGTATCGCACACCAGGTTCAGAGTATTCACAGCGTATCGCACACCAGGTTCAGAGTATTCACAGCGTATCGCACACCAGGCAGAGAGTATTCACAGCATATCGAACACCAGGCAGAGAGTATTCACAGCGTATCGCACACCAGGTTCAGAGTATTCACAGCGTATCGCACACCAGGCAGAGAGTATTCACAGCGTATCGCACACCAGGCAGAGAGTATTCACAGCGTATCGAACACCAGGCAGAGAGTATTCACAGCGTATCGCACACCAGGTTCAGAGCATTCACAGCTTATCGCACACCAGGTTCAGAGCATTCACAGCTTATCGCACACCAGGTTCAGTGTATTCACAGCGTATCGCACACCAGGTTCAGAGTATTCACAGCGTATCGCATACCAGGTTCAGTGTATTCACAGCGTATCGCACACCAGACTCAGTGTATTCACAGCGTATCGCACACCAGGTTCAGAGCATTCACAGCACATCGCACACCAGGTTCAGAGCATTCACAGCGTATCGCACACCAGGTTCAGAGTATTCACAGCGTATCGCACACCAGGTTCAGAGCATTCACAGCGTATCGCATACCAGGTTCAGAGCATTCACAGCTTATCGCACACCAGGTTCAGAGTATTCACAGCTTATCGCACACCAGGTTCAGTGTATTCACAGCGTATCGCACACCAGGTTCAGAGTATTCACAGCGTATCGCATACCAGGTTCAGTGTATTCACAGCGTATCGCACACCAGGTTCAGTGTATTCACAGCGTATCGCACAACAGGTCTGTGAATATTCACAACGTACCGTACAACGGCCTGTGAGGATTCACAACGTACCGCACACCTGGCTGAGAGTATTCACAGCGTGTCGCACACCTGGCTGAGAGTATTCACAGCGTGTCGCACACCAGGCTCTGCCTATTCATAACTTATCACACACCAGGTTCAGAGTATTCACAGCGCATCGCACACCAGGTTCAGAGCATTCACAGCGTATCGCACACCAGGTTCAGAGCATTCACAGCGTATCGCACACCAGGTTCAGAGCATTCACAGCGTATCGCACACCAGGTTCAGAGTATTCACAGCGTATCGCACACCAGGCAGAGAGTATTCACAGCGTATCGCACGCCAGGCAGAAAGTATTCACAGCGTATCGCACACCAGGTTCAGAGTATTCACAGCGTATCACACACCAGGTTCAGAGTATTCACAGCGTATCGCACACCAGGTTCAGAGTATTCACAGCGTATCGCACACCAGGTTCAGAGTATTCACAGCGTATCGCACACCAGGTTCAAAGCATTCACAGCGTATCGCACACCAGGTTCAGAGCATTCACAGCGTATTGCACACCAGGTTCAGAGCATTCACAGCGTATCGCACACCAGGTTCAGAGTATTTACAGCGTATCGCACACCAGGTTCAGAGTATTCACAGCGTATCGCACACCAGGTTCAGAGTATTCACAGCGTATCGAACACCAGGCAGAGAGTATTCACAGCGTATCGCACACCAGGTTCAGAGTATTCACAGCGTATCGAACACCAGGCAGAGAGTATTCACAGCGTATCGCACACCAGGTTCAGAGTATTCACAGCGTATCGCACACCAGGTGCAGAGTATTCACAGCGTATCGCACACCAGGTTCAGAGCATTCACAGCGCATCACACACCAGGTTCAGAGTATTCACAGCGCATCGCACACCAGGCAGAGAGTATTCACAGCGTATCGCACACCAGGCAGAGAGTATTCACAGCGTATCGCACACCAGGCAGAGAGTATTCACAGCGTATCGCACACCAGGTTCAGAGTATTCACAGCGTATCGCACACCAGGTTCAGAGTATTCACAGCGTATCGCACAACAGGCTCTGCCTATTCGCAGCGTATCGCACACCAGGTTCAGAGTATTCACAGCGTATCGCACACCAGGTTCAGAGTATTCACAGCGTATCGCACACCAGGTTCAGAGTATTCACAGCGTATCGCACACCAGGTTCAGAGTATTCACAGCGTATCGCACACCAGGTTCAGAGTATTCACAGCGTATCGCACACCAGGCTCTGCCTATTCACAGCGTATCGCACACCAGGTTCAGAGTATTCACAGTGTATCGCACACCAGGTTCAGAGTATTCACAGCGTATCGCACACCAGGTGCAGAGTATTCACAGCGTATCGCACACCAGGTTCAGAGTATTCACAGCGTATCGCACACCAGGTTCAGAGTATTCACAGCGTATCGCACACCAGGTTCAGAGTATTCATAGCGTATCGAACACCAGGCAGAGAGTATTCACAGCGTATCGCACACCAGGTTCAGAGCATTCACAGCGTATCGCACACCAGGTTCAGAGTATTCACAGCGTATCGCACACCAGGCTCAGAGTATTCACAGCGTATCGCACACCAGGTTCAGAGCATTCACAGCGTATCGCACACCAGGTTCAGAGTATTCACAGCGTATCGAACACCAGGTTCAGAGCATTCACAGCGTATCGAACACCAGGTTCAGAGCATTCACAGCGTATCGCACACCAGGCAGAAAGTATTCACAGCGTATCGCACACCAGGCTCAGAGTATTCACAGCGTATCGCACACCAGGCTCAGAGTATTCACAGCGTATCGCACACCAGGCTCAGAGCATTCACAGCGTATCGCACACCAGGCTCAGAGCATTCACAGCGTATCGCACACCAGGTTCAGAGCATTCACAGCGTATCGCACACCAGGTTCAGAGTATTCACAGCGTATCGCACACCAGGTTCAGAGTATTCACAGCGTGTCGCACACCAGGTTCAGAGTATTCACAGCGTGTCGCACACCAGGCTGAGAGTGTTCACAGCGTGTCGCACACCAGGCTGAGAGTGTTCACAGCGTGTCGCACACCAGGCTGAGAGTGTTCACAGCGTGTCGCACACCAGGCTGAGAGTGTTCACAGCGTGTCGCACACCAGGCTGAGAGTGTTCACAGCGTGTCGCACACCAGGCTCTGCCTATTCATAACTTATCACACACCAGGTTCAGAGTATTCACAGCGCATCGCACACCAGGTTCAGAGCATTCACAGCGTATCGCACACCAGGTTCAGAGCATTCACAGCGTATCGCACACCAGGTTCAGAGCATTCACAGCGTATCGCACACCAGGTTCAGAGTATTCACAGCGTATCGCACACCAGGCAGAGAGTATTCACAGCGTATCGCACGCCAGGCAGAAAGTATTCACAGCGTATCGCACACCAGGTTCAGAGTATTCACAGCGTATCACACACCAGGTTCAGAGTATTCACAGCGTATCGCACACCAGGTTCAGAGTATTCACAGCGTATCGCACACCAGGTTCAGAGTATTCACAGCGTATCGCACACCAGGTTCAAAGCATTCACAGCGTATCGCACACCAGGTTCAGAGTATTCACAGCGTATCGCACACCAGGTTCAGAGTATTCACAGCGTATCGCACACCAGGTTCAGAGTATTCACAGCGTATCGCACACCAGGTTCAAAGCATTCACAGCGTATCGCACACCAGGTTCAGAGCATTCACAGCGTATCGCACACCAGGTTCAGAGCATTCACAGCGTATCGCACACCAGGTTCAGAGTATTTACAGCGTATCGCACACCAGGTTCAGAGTATTCACAGCGTATCGCACACCAGGTTCAGAGTATTCACAGCGTATCGAACACCAGGCAGAGAGTATTCACAGCGTATCGCACACCAGGTTCAGAGTATTCACAGCGTATCGAACACCAGGCAGAGAGTATTCACAGCGTATCGCACACCAGGTTCAGAGTATTCACAGCGTATCGCACACCAGGTGCAGAGTATTCACAGCGTATCGCACACCAGGTTCAGAGCATTCACAGCGCATCACACACCAGGTTCAGAGTATTCACAGCGCATCGCACACCAGGCAGAGAGTATTCACAGCGTATCGAACACCAGGCAGAGAGTATTCACAGCGTATCGCACATCAGGTTCAGAGTATTCACAGCGTATCGCACACCAGGCAGAGAGTATTCACAGCGTATCGCACACCAGGCAGAGAGTATTCACAGCGTATCGCACACCAGGTTCAGAGTATTCACAGCGTATCGCACACCAGGTTCAGAGTATTCACAGCGTATCGCACAACAGGCTCTGCCTATTCGCAGCGTATCGCACACCAGGTTCAGAGTATTCACAGCGTATCGCACACCAGGTTCAGAGTATTCACAGCGTATCGCACACCAGGTTCAGAGTATTCACAGCGTATCGCACACCAGGTTCAGAGTATTCACAGCGTATCGCACACCAGGCTCTGCCTATTCACAGCGTATCGCACACCAGGTTCAGAGTATTCACAGTGTATCGCACACCAGGTTCAGAGTATTCACAGCGTATCGCACACCAGGTGCAGAGTATTCACAGCGTATCGCACACCAGGTTCAGAGTATTCACAGCGTATCGCACACCAGGTTCAGAGTATTCACAGCGTATCGCACACCAGGTTCAGAGTATTCATAGCGTATCGAACACCAGGCAGAGAGTATTCACAGCGTATCGCACACCAGGTTCAGAGCATTCACAGCGTATCGCACACCAGGTTCAGAGTATTCACAGCGTATCGCACACCAGGCTCAGAGTATTCACAGCGTATCGCACACCAGGTTCAGAGCATTCACAGCGTATCGCACACCAGGTTCAGAGTATTCACAGCGTATCGAACACCAGGTTCAGAGCATTCACAGCGTATCGAACACCAGGTTCAGAGCATTCACAGCGTATCGCACACCAGGCAGAAAGTATTCACAGCGTATCGCACACCAGGCTCAGAGTATTCACAGCGTATCGCACACCAGGCTCAGAGTATTCACAGCGTATCGCACACCAGGCTCAGAGCATTCACAGCGTATCGCACACCAGGCTCAGAGCATTCACAGCGTATCGCACACCAGGTTCAGAGCATTCACAGCGTATCGCACACCAGGTTCAGAGTATTCACAGCGTATCGCACACCAGGTTCAGAGTATTCACAGCGTGTCGCA
The DNA here is from genome assembly GCF_035084215.1 of Heptranchias perlo. Lineage (NCBI taxonomy): Eukaryota > Metazoa > Chordata > Chondrichthyes > Hexanchiformes > Hexanchidae > Heptranchias > Heptranchias perlo. The sequence goes on from NC_090327.1 coordinate 121,873,585, forward strand.
CACCAGGTTCAGAGTATTCACAGCGTGTCGCACACCAGGCTGAGAGTGTTCACAGCGTGTCGCACACCAGGCTGAGAGTGTTCACAGCGTGTCGCACACCAGGCTGAGAGTGTTCACAGCGTGTCGCACACCAGGTTCAGAGTGTTCACAGCGTGTCGCACACCAGGCAGAGAGTATTCACAGCGTGTCGCACACCAGGCTGAGTGTATTCACAGCGTGTCGCACACCAGGCTGAGAGTATTCACAGCGTGTCGCACACCTGGCTGAGAATATTCACAGCGTGTCGCACACCTGGCTGAGAATATTCACAGCGTGTCGCACACCTGGCTGAGAATATTCACAGCGTGTCGCACACCTGGCTTAGAATATTCACAGCGTGTCGCACACCTGGCTGAGAATATTCACAGCGTGTCGCACACCTGGCTTAGAATATTCACAGCGTGTCGCACACCTGGCTGAGAATATTCACAGCGTGTCGCATACCTGGCTGAGAATATTCACAGCGTGTCGCACACCTGGCTGAGAATATTCACAGCGTGTCGCACACCTGGCTGAGAATATTCACAGCGTGTCGCACACATGGCTGAGAGTATTCACAGCGTATCCCACACCAGGCTCAGAGTATTAACAGCGTATCGCACACCAGGCTGAGAGTATTCACAACCTATCGTACACCAGGCTGTGAGTATTCACAACATCATGTACCCCAGGCTGAGAGTATTGTGAAATATTGGATGTTTTAAACATAGTGAGAGTGGGCTTTCGCATCTTTGAAAGTAGATAAATCACCGGGCCCGAATTTAATGTGGCCCAGGCTGTTAAAAGAAGTAACAGAGGAAATTGCAGAGCCTCTGACCATCATTTTCTGATTCTCCCTGGCTGCAGGCATAGTGCCGGGGGGTTGGAGGACTGCTGACGTTGTACCATTGTTTAAAAAGGGAGAAAAGGATAGACGAGTAATTACAGGCCAGTCAGTCTAAACTCGGTCGTGGGCAAATTATTGGAATCAATTCCGAGGAACAGGATAAACTGTCATTTCGAAAGGCATGGATTAATCAAGGACAGTCGACATCGATTTGTCAAGGGAAGGTTGTGTCTGACTAACTCCATTGAATTTTTGGAGAAGGTAACAAGGAGGGTCGATGAGGTTAGTGCATTTGATGTAGCCTGCATGGATTTTGGCAAGGCTTTTGACAAGGCACATGGCAGACTGGTCAAAAAAGTAAAAGCCCATCGGATCCAAGAGAAAGTGGAAAATTGGATCCAAAATTGGCTCGGTGACAGGAAGCAAAGGGTAATGGTCGATGGATGTCTTTGTGACTGGAAGGCTGTTTCCAATGGGGTTCCGCAGGGATCAGTACTCGGTCCCTTGCTTTTTGTGGTATATATCAATGATTTGGACTTAAATGTAGAGGGCATGATTAAGAAGTTGGCAAATGATACTAAAATTGGCCTTGTGGTTGATAGTGAGGAGGAAAGCTGTAGATTGCAGGAAGATATCAATGGACTAGTCAGGTGGGCAGAAAAGTGGCAAATGGAATTCAATCCTGAAAAGTGTGAGGTGATACATTTGGGGAGGGCAAACAAGACAAGGGAATACACAATAAATGGGAGGATACTGAGAGGTGTAGAGGAACAGAGGGATCTTGGAGTTCACGTCCATAGGTCCCTGAATGTAGCAGGACAGGGAGATAAGGTGGTTAAGAAGACATATGGCATGATTTCCTTTATTAGCCGAGGCATAAAATGTAAGAGCAGGAAGGTTATGCTGGAACTGTATAAAACACTGGTTAGGCCACAGCTTGAGGACTGCGCACAGTTCTGGTCACATTACAGGAAAGACATGATTGTACTAGAGAGGGTGCAAAGGAGATTTACGAGGACGTTGCCAGGACTGAAGAATTTTAACTGTGATGACAGATTGGATAGGCTGAGGTTGTTTTCCTTGGAACAGAGGAGGCTGAGGGATGATTTAATTGAGGTGTACAAAATAATGAGGGGCCTAGATAGAGTGGATAGGAAGGACCTATTTCCCTTAGCGGAGGGGTCAATAACCAGGGGGCATAGATTTAAAGTGATTGGTAGACGGATTAGAGCTGAAATGAGGAAAAACTGTTTCACCCAGAGGGTGGTGGGGGTCTGGAACTCACTGCCTGAGAGGGTGGTAGAGGCAGAAACCCTCAACTCATTTAAAAAGTACCTGGATGTGCACCTGGGGTGCCGTGATGTACGAGACTACGGACCAAGTGCTGGAAAGAGGGATTAGGCCGAGTGTCTCATCTTCGACCGGCACAGACACGACGGGCCGAATGGCCTCCTTCTGTGCCGTAAATTTTCGATGTTTCTATTCCCAACGAATAGTACCCCGGCTTCTGAGTATTCATAACCCGCACAGCTCTATCGGGGTGTGGGGGTCTCTCCCCGCCGCACCTCCGCAGCCCAACTCAGGCGGACACCGACCGGAACAACCCAAAGGCTGCGCGGCCCTACCCCCGTGACCGGGCTCCGGACCTGACTCCTCCCGCCCGGGCTCCCTCAGCACAGCCGGGCCCTGAGTCCAGGAGCAGAGAGCCACCGGAAAACAGTCGCCAACACACGGCCTCTAGCCCGGGCCGGACCCGCTCCCCAGGCCCGAGGGCGCCGCATTTACCTGCAGATCGGCCGGAACCGCCGTCGCGTACTCGCTACTCAGGGGAAGATTGTACAGGCGGGCTGGGGGGGAGGGGCGATACATCACGTGGTCTGATCCGCCCCCTAAGAGGCCCCGCCCATCGAGGCAGTAAAGGGGCGGAGCAATCAACGGGGGCGGGGCAGTAAATGGGACCTTGCATTCTGAGGACAAATAACACATATAATGGGGGCAATGGGCCCTGTCTCCCCCCTTCACCGTCTCTAACTCTTTCTTTAATGAATCAATATTTAAATCAGTCCAAAGCACAAAGGATCGCTTGATAGCAAGTAACTCTCTGCAAAAGATGCACTGAGCCTGGAATGCGGAAACTCAGGAGTTCCTGAAGCGCCTCATTCCCAAACAAGTTAAATCACTGGTGTGGGGAGAATTAAGAAGCCTGTTCTTTCACCTATTAGCTTGGGCTTATTTTAGTTGTACATGTGGAAAGGGCACCCCTTTGAGGAATGCAGAATTGAGAATTGGCAAATACATGACAGATGCAGTATAATGTGGATAAATGTGAAGTTATCCACTTCGGAAGGAAAAACAGAAAGGCAGAGTATTATTTAAATGGCGATAGATTGGGAAATGTTGATGTACAAAGGGACCTGGGTGTCCTTGTACACCAGTCACTGAAAGCAAACATGGAGGTGCAGCAAGCAGTTCGGAAGGCAAATGGTATGTTGGCCTTCATTGCAAGAGGATTTGAGTCCAGGAGCAAGGATGTCTTACTGCAGTTATATAGGGCCTTGGTGAGACCACACCTGGAGTATTGTGTGCAGTTTTGGTCTCCTTACCTAAGAAAGGATATACTTGCCATAGAGGGAGTATAGCGAAGGTTCACCAGACTGATTCCTGGGATGGCAGGACTGTCGTATGAGGAAAGACTCGGCCTGTATTCACTCGAGTTTAGAAGAATGAGAGGGGATCTCATTGAAACATATAAAATTCTGACAGGGCTAGACAGACTGGATGCAGGGAGGATGTTTCTCATGGTTGGGTGGTCCAGAACGAGGGGTCACAGTCTCAGGATACGGGGTAGGACATTTAGGACTGAGATGAAGAGAAATTTCTTCACTCAGGGTGGTGACCCTGTGGAATTCTCTACCACAGAAGGCTGTGGAGGCCAATTCACTGAATATATTTAAGAAGGAGCTAGCTAGATTTGTAGACATAAAAGGCATCAAGGGGTGTGGGGAGAGAGCGGGAATATAGTATTGAGATGGAGGATCAGCCATGATCATATTGAATGGTGGAGCAGGCTCGAAGGACCGAAGGGCCGAATGGCCTACTCCTGTTCCTATTTTCTATATTTCTAAGATCTTGCAGGTTATCATGTAAAATAAAAACTACTCCAGCAGTATTCCTACTGTACCTTGTCCAGTTTATACATGCCCTAGCATCTTGAATCCAGCAGTTTGTGGTGGCAGTTTGTATGATGTTTGATGTGCTATTAACACAAATTTCAGCAAGTTTTTTTTTGCCACTGTTGAGAGGTTTCTTACAGTTTACAGTTTGGGTGGAACAAAAGGAGATGGTACATCCTTGAAATGGAAATGATACATGAATTAGATATTTGTGCAGACTTTGTAAATTACATACACAAACTGCTTCCATAGGAACTAGTAGTTGGAGAATAATTGATAGCACTTATTTTTATTTATTTTTAACCAAGTCAAGGAAGTAGGATGTGGAGTTGGCCAGTCAGGTCCCCGCTCCCAGTGCTGATTCTCGCTCACGTCTGTCCTATGTTTCACCCAATGGCCCCTTGTGTTTCCCTTGTTTACCATGAAGCAGCATTCCACATCCTTACCGGTTAACATATCGTGTAATTATATAAAGCCTGAACAAGGCCTGACCAGTTCATGCTGACCACACCTCACATTTTGAAGAGACTTGTAGCCCAGAAAGGTATAAAAAGTACCAAATTGTAACGAGAATTTGGGTTCGGAGATTGAGCTCCGAATTGAACATGTTTGATTCCCAATCATCAGCTGTGATTATAAATACTATCTGCTGAATGAATACACCAGCACTTGACCATAACGTATCGAGAACCTGATTGATTATGAGGAATGGATAGATCATCCAATTATTAATAAATACCATCCTCCAACAGCGTCCAAGGCCTTGTTTATGTTTCAGTGACTAAAACTGAACACGGTACTCAAGGTCACCACCTCACTTCCCACTGTCCAGGGCCCCAAACACTCCTTCCAGGTGAAACAGCGATTTACTTGTAATTCTTCCAAATTAGTATACCATATCCGCTGCTCAAAACGTGGTCTTCTCTACACTGGGGAGACTAAACGCAGATTGGGTGAGCACCTCCGCTCAGTCCGCAAGCGTGACCCTTCTGGTCGCTTGCCACTTTAATTTTTTAAAATTTTTTTTATTCGTTCACGGGATGTGGGCGTCGCTGGCAAGGCCGGCATTTATTGCCCATCCCTAATTGCCCTTGAGAAGGTGGTGGTGAGCCGCCTTCTTGAACCGCTGCAGTCCGTGTGGTGACGGTTCTCCCACAGTGCTGTTAGGAAGGGAGTTCCAGGATTTTGACCCAGCGACAATGAAGGAACGGCGATATATTTCCAAGTCGGGATGGTGTGTGACTTGGAGGGGAACGTGCAGGTGGTGTTGTTCCCATGTGCCTGCTGCTCTTGTCCTTCTAGGTGGTAGAGGTCGCGGGTTTGGGAGGTGCTGTCGAAGAAGCCTTGGCGAGTTGCTGCAGTGCATCCTGTGGATGGTGCACACTGCAGCCACAGTGCGCCGGTGGTGAAGGGAGTGAATGTTTAGGGTGGTGGATGGGGTGCCAATCAAGCGGGCTGCTTTATCTTGGATGGTGTCGAGCTTCTTGAGTGTTGTTGGAGCTGCACTCATCCAGGCAAGTGGAGAGTATTCCATCACACTCCTGACTTGTGCCTTGTAGATGGTGGAAAGGCTTTGGGGAGTCAGGAGGTGAGTCACTCGCCGCAGAATACCCAGCCTCTGACCTGCACTTGTAGCCACAGTATTTATATGGCTGGTCCAGTTAAGTTTCTGGTCAATGGTGACCCCCAGGATGTTGATGATGGGGGATTCGGTGATGGTAATGCCGTTGAAGGTGAAGAGGAGGTGGTTAGACTCTCTCTTGTTGGAGATGATCATTGCCTAGCACTTGTCTGGCGCAAATGTTACTTGCCACTTATCAGCCCAAGCCTGGATGTTGTTCAGGTCTTGCTGCATGCGGGCACGGACTGCTTCATTATCTGAGGGGTTGCGAATGGAACTGAACACTGTGCAGTCATCAGCGAACATCCCCATTTCTGACCTTATGATGGAGGGAAGGTCATTGATGAAGCAGTTGAAGATAGTTGGGCCGAGAACACTCCCCTGAGGAACTCCGGCTGAAATGATTGGCCTCCAACAACCACTAACATCTTCCTTTGTGCTAGGTATGACTCCAGCCACTGGAGAGTTTTCCCTCAGATTCCCATTGACTTCAATTTTACTAGGGCTCCTTGGTGCCACACTTGGTCAAATGCTGCCTTGATGTCAAGGGCAGTCACTCTCACCTCACCTCTGGAATTCAGCTATTTTGTTCATGTTTGGACCAAGGCTGTAATGAGGTCTGGAGCCGAGTGGTCCTGGCGGAACCCAAACTGAGCATCAGTGAGCAGGTTATTGGTGAGTAAGTGTCGCTTGATAGCACTGTCGATGAAACCTTCCATCACTTTACTAATCATTGAGAGTAGACTGATTGGGCAGTAATTGGCCAGATTGGATTTGTCCTGTTTTTTGTGGCTAGGACATACCTGGGAAATTTTCCACTTTGTCAGGTAGATGCCAGTGTTATAGCTGTACTGGAACAGCTTAGCTCGAGGCACGGCTAGTTCTGGAGCACAAGTCTTCAGCACTACAGCCAGGATGTTGTCGGGGCCCATAGCCTTTGCTGTATCCAGAGAAATCAGCCGTTTCTTGATATCACGTGGAGTGAATCGAATTGGCTGAAGACTGGCTTCTGTGATGGTGGGGATCTCAGGAGGAGGCTGAGATGGATCATCCACTCAGCACTTATGGCTGAAGATGGTTGCAAACGCTTCAGCCTTGTCTTTTGCACTCATGTGCTGGACTCTGCCATCATTGAGGATGGGGATGTTCACGGTGCCTCCTCCTCCCATTATTTGTATCACTGTGCACCACCATTCACGACTAGATGTGGCAGGACTGCAGAGCTTTGATCTGATCCGTTGGTTGTGGAATCGCTTAGCTCTGTCTGTAGCATGCTGCTTCTGCGGTTTAGCACGCATGTAGTCCCGTGTTGTAACTTCACCAGGTTGGCACTTCATTTTTAGGTACGCCTGGTGCTGCTCCCGGCCTGCTCTTCTACACTCCTCATTGAACCAGGTTGATCCCCTGGCTTGATGGTAATGGTAGAGTGAGGAATATGCCTGGCCAGGAAGTTACAGATTGTGCTGGAATACAATTCTGCTGTTGCTGATGGCCCACAGCGCCTCATGGATGCCTAGTTTTGAACTGCTAGATCTGTTCTGAATATATCCCATTTAGCACTGTGGTAGTGCCACACAACACGTTGGATGGTGTCCTCAGTATGAAGACGGTTCTTCGTCTCCACAAGGACTGTGCGGTGGTCACTCCTATCAACACTGTCATGGACAGATGCATCTGTGACAGGTAGATTGGTGAGGACAAGGTCAAGTAGGTTTCTCCCTCGTGTTGATTCCCTCACCACCTGCTGCAGGCCCAATCTGGCAGTTGTGTCCTTCAGGACTCGGCCAGCTTGGTCAGTAGTGGTGCTACCGAGCCACTCTTGGTGATGGACATTGAAGCTGCCAACCCAGAGTACATTCTGTGCCCTTGCTACCCTCAGTGTGTAGCTACCTCAGCTCCTCCCAGTGGTGCTCAACATGGAGGAGTACTGATTCATCAGCTGAGGGAGGGCGGTAGGTGGTAATCAGCAGGAGGTTTCCTTGGCCATGTTTTACCTGGTGCCATAAAGACTTCATAGGATCCGCAGTTGATGTTGAGAACTCCCAGGGCCATTCTCTCCTGACCGTATATCACTGTATCACTACCTCTGGTCGGTCTGTCCTGCCGGTGGGACAGGACATACCCACCAGATTGGTGATGGAAGAGTCTGGGACATTGGCTGAAAGGTATGATTCTGTGAGTATGGCTATGTCAGGCTGTTGCTTGACTAGTCTGTGGGACAGCTCTCCCAATTTTGGCACAAGTCCCCAGATGTTAGTGAGGAGGACTTTGCAGGGTCGACTGGGCTTGGTTTGCCTTTGTCGTGTCCAGTGCCTAGTGGTCCATTCGGTTTTATTCTTATGTCTTTTTGTAGCGAGGATTGTACATGGCTTTCTAGGCCATTTCAAATATTTATCCAATTTTTCCTTACAACTGCAATGGTCTTTGCCTCAACCACTCTCTATGGTAGCGCACAGTTAGCAATCAACCACATTGCTGTGGGTCTGGAGTCACATATAGGCCAGACCAGGTAAGGACGGCAGGTTTCCTTCCCTGAAGGGCATTAGTGAACCAGGTGGGTTTTCATGATAATCCAGTAGTTTCATAGTCACCATTGACAGGATTTAAATTCCCCACCTTCCTTGGTGGGATTTAAATTCCCCACCTTCCTTGGTGGGATTTAAATTCCCCACCTTCCTTGGTGGGATTTAAATTCCCCACCTTCCTTGGTGGGATTTAAATTCCCCACCTTCCTTTGTGGGATTTGAATTCATGTTGCCGGAATTATTAATCCGGGCCTACTGGATTATTAGTCTAGTAACATAACCACTATGCTACTGTACCCACCATATAGCTTGCTGGCCTTAACATTGAGTTTAACAACTTTCTACCCTAAACACCACTCCCATTTTCTCTCAGACAGCAAGTGCTGGTATTGGAGGATGGCTGCACCACAGCCACTTGGGGTGGGGGAGGTGTGGGCTGTTGCTGGGGGTGGGGGAGGTGTGGGCCGGTGCTTGGGGTGGGGGAGGTGTGGGCCGGTGCTGGGGGTGGGGGAGGTGTGGGCCGGTGCTTGGGGTGGGGGAGGTGTGGGCCGGTGCTTGGGGTGGGGGAGGTGTGGGCCGGTGCTTGGGGTGGGGGAGGTGTGGGCCGGTGCTTGGGGTGGGGGAGGTGTGGGCCGGTGCTTGGGGTGGGGGAGGTGTGGGCCGGTGCTTGGGGTGGGGGAGGTGTGGGCCGGTGCTTGGGGTGGGGGAGGTGTGGGCCGGTGCTTGGGGTGGGGGAGGTGTGGGCCGGTGCTTGGGGTGGGGGAGGTGTGGGCCGGTGCTTGGGGTGGGGGAGGTGTGGGCCGGTGCTTGGGGTGGGGGAGGTGTGGGCCGGTGCTTGGGGTGGGGGAGATATTGTCTGATGTTCTGAAGTACTTTTTTTTCTGCACATTAGTCTTTTGAAGTGACAGTATAACTTTGCACCAGTTTTTGACATTTTCATCCTGGCATTGGAGGTTCTCTTGAATGGAATTGGTTCCAATCAGATTTCCTGGTCCCAGCGTTCACTGCTTTCGCTCTGAAAGGATGACTGTGGTCAAGACAGCTCAGATTACAAGCTGGGGGAGATTTTCCTCCTTCACTCCTCTGTGACTGCTCGTCTTTCTCCATCCAATTCTCCTCCATGTGTTCTGCCCAGAGCAAAAGAGGAACATCTCCCTGTTCTGTGCTGCATTTGACCAAGCCTTCGTCCCGTTGGTAAGAGCTGGGAGCTTAACATAAAGGAGCCAGGCCTGCAGCCAGTGAAATTGCGGAAACTGCAATGTGGCTAACGCCACTGGATCAGTTTTCGAGCTCCGCCAGTGTTTACCACAGCTGCTGGTGTGCTGTTAATCTGGTAACATCATCTTCAACAGACAAACCAACTCAGGCAACACCACAGCTTCCGGGTTTTGTCCTAGTGTGGGAAGAATCGTTGTTGTGGTACTTCAGTCCCATTGAGAGCAGTTAGATGCTGCAAGCTCAGCGTAATTGCACATAAATTGCCTTTATATTCTTCAACACCGGAGGGCCACATGGGGCTTAATCATAGATTCATAGAATCATAGAAATTTATGGCACAGAAGGAGGTAATTTGGCCCATCATGTCTGTGCCGGCCGAAAAAGAGCTATCCAACCTAATCCCACTTTCCAGCTCTTGGTCCGTAGCCCTGTAGGTTACAGCACTTCAAGTGCATATCCAAGTACTTTTTAAATGCAATGAGGGTTTCTGCCTCTACCACCTTTTCAGGCAGTGAGTTCCAGACCCCCACCACCCTCTGGGTGAAAAAAATTCTGCTCAGCTCCCCTCTAATCCTTCTACCAATTAGATTAAATCTATGCCCCCTGGGCACTGACCCCTCTGCTAAGGGAAATAGGTCCTTCCTATCCACTCTATCTAGGCCCTCATAATTTTATACACCTCAATTAAATCACCCCTCAGCCTCCTCTGTTCCAAAGAGAACAACCCCAGCCTATCCAATCTTTCCTCATAGCTAAAATTCTCCAGTCCTGGCAACATCCTGGTAAATCTCCTCTGTGCCCTCTCTAGTGCAATTACATCTTTCCTGGAATGTGGTGACCAGAACTGTACTCAGTACTCAAGCTGTGGCCATACTAGTGTTTTATACAGTTCCAGCATAACCTTCCTGCTCTTATATTCTATGCCTCGGCTAATAAAGGAAAGTATTCCATAAGCCTTCTTAACCACCTTATCTACCTGTCCTGCTACCTTCAGGGATCTGTGGACATGCACTCCAAGGTCCCTCTGTTCCTCTACACCTCTCAGTATCCTCCCATTTATTGTGTATTCCCTTGCTTGTTTGCCCTCCCCAAATGCATTACCTCACAATTCTCTGGATTGAATTCCATTTGTCACTTTTCTGCCTACCTGACCAGTCCATTGATATCTTCCTGCACACTATCAACCACACGGCCAATTTTTGTATCATCTAAATTCTATTCATCATTCTATAATTCTAAATTCGGAACAGGCTAGAGGGGCTGAATGGCCTCCTCCTGTTCCTGTGTAACAGGCTCGTGGGGCTGAATGGCTCCTTCCTGCTCCTACGTAACAGGCTCGAGGGGTTGAAAGGCCCCCTCCTGTTCCTATGTAACAGGCTCGAGGGACTGATTGACCTCCTCCTGTTTCTGTGTAACAGGCTCGAGGGGCCGATTGCTCCCTCCTGTTCCAATGTAACAGACTTGAGGGGCTGAATGGCCTCCTCCTGTTCCTATGTAACAGGCTCGAGGGGCTGAATGGCCTCCTCCTGTTCCTATGTAACAGGATCGAGGGGCTGAATGGCTTCCTCCTGTTCCTATGTAACAGACTCGACGGGCTGAATGGCCTCCTCCTGTTCCTATGTAACAGGATCGAGGGGCTGATTGGCCTCGGCCTGTTCCTATGTAACAGGATCGAGGGGCTGAATGGCTTCCTCCTGTTCCTATGTAACAGACTCGACGGGCTGAATGGCCTCCTCCTGTTCCTATGTAACAGGATCGAGGGGCTGAATGGCCTCGGCCTGTTCCTATAGGTACTAAACATGCGAGGCAAAGCAGAAGCTCAATTGCCCTTAATCTCTGCAAATATAATTCTCATTTACACCTGGATTACGTTGGAAATCGTTTTTGATTATACATGAGCAGTCCGGAACAGTGGTCTGTGTCACTTCATGAACTGGCTTGTGTCCTGACCAACATTCCTTTACCAACCAACTTCATTTATCACAAAGCTGTTTGTGGGAGCTTGCTGTGTGAAATTGGCTGCCGCGTCTCCTACATCACGACAGTGACTACACTTCAAAAGTACTTCATTGGCTGTGAGGCGTTTTGGGATGTCCTGAGGATGTAAAAGGTGCTATGTAAATGCAAGTTCTTTATAAACTGGGGAAAGTAGGGCCAGGGCTTCCCTCCTCCCACCGGAGGACAGATGGGCCTGGAGTGTGGTTTACTCCCCCCCGCCCGGCCCAGCTCCTTTGCTGATAGTGGATAGTCTTCCAAAGGGAGCCCACCACCAAGAGGCAGCCCACCACTGCCGGGAGAAGGAAAAGTGGGAGGTCCTACAACACCAGAGGAGGAGGAGGCCACTTAAAGGGGGTGGAGGAGCCCTGAAGAGTGGGGCGTGATTTGTTTTTCGGCCTCAGTCTGGGCCAAGGACTAAAAAGGTGAATGTTTAGCGCCTGAGGAGAGGGAGAGGGGTCTATTACAGCGATTAGAAGGCAAGCGACTGGGGTGGATTGCTGGGCCTCATTTACATGCAGCAGGGAGAGAAGAGATGGCCAATGGCCTTCACAGATGGGGTGAGGGGAGGAAAATTAACCTCAGGGCAGGGATGTGATGCCTGACTTTCCCACATTTTCTGTTGCAACACTGCCCAATGTCGGGTGGGATGGCAGAGGAAAAACCCAAGAGAGCCTGTACTAGGCCTGGTGTGAGGGACTCGAGGGAACTTTGAGGGGGGATACTGAGCCTGTTGGGATGGAGTAGAGCGCCAGGATTTTCTTTATCTCTTTCTGTCTCTGGTGGGTATCTGGAGAGGTGGTCTGGAATCCCAGTGGGGTATTTGTGCCCTGTTCTGGCCCAGGGGCCTTACACACGTTAGGCCCGTGTTTGTACAACTGTAGGTTGTAGCTCAATCTAAGAAATGAATAACATTTTAGTAATAAAAAGAACTGGTTATTCAGATATTTTCTTTGGGGCACATTTTATGGAGTGGTGCCCTGGTAGACCTATGTGTGGTGAGACTGTCTGTCGGGAACCAGGGAGTGGGGGTTAGTGTGTCCCAAATGATTCTCTGTCCAATAATGGAAAATCATGCCGCATCCTGACCCCAAATTCTGATAGACGCTTCTTTTATCTATTGTTTATCATCGAATACATCTAATCACTAATGTTATATTTACAAAGGGTCAGCCTCTGTTTATATATTTACCTGTTTAACCATTTATTAATAAACCAGTCTGCTCTCAGCCAGGAAATTAAACCCAGTGCCATTTATTTACTGACTGCATTTGCTCAATAACTTATTTATGCAGCCTGTTGGTGACAGGTATTATTTCCAGGCTGGTAACTTATTCATTAAACCCAATCAGAACCAGGAGCACAGGATCCTGGAGAGGGTTTTCGTCCCACTAGCGCTCTGTTTACGACTTTAAATGGAGGAGATCCGGCAGAGAGAGGGTGACCAGGCAGAAAGGGTGAGAGTGAGGGAGAGAGGGTGATAGCGAGGGTGAGAGGGTAATAGCGAGGAAGAGAGGGTGATAGCGAGGGAGAGAGGGTGATAGCGAGGGAGAGAGGGTGATAGCGAGGGAGAGAGGGTGATAGCGAGGGTGAGAGGGTGATAGCGAGGGAGAGAGGGTGATAGTGAGGGTGAGAGGGTGATAGTGAAGGAGAGAGGGTGATAGTGAGGGAGAGAGGGTGATTGCGAGGGAGAGAGGGTGATTGCGAGGGAGAGAGGGTGATTGCGAGGGAGAGAGGGTGATAGTGAGGGAGAGAGGGTGATAGTGAGGGAGAGAGGGTGATTGCGAGGGAGAGAGGGTGATTGCGAGGGAGAGAGGGTGATTGCGAGGGAGAGAGGGTGATAGCGAGGGAGAGAGGGTGATAGTGAGGGTGAGAGGGTGATAGCGAGGGAGAGAGGGTGATAGCGAGGGAGAGAGGGTGATAGCGAGGGAGAGAGGGTGATAGCGAGGGAGAGAGGGTGATAGTGAGGGAGAGAGGGTGATAGTGAGGGAGAGAGGGTGATAGTGAGGGAGAGAGGGTGATAGTGAGGGAGAGAGGGTGATTGCGAGGGAGAGAGGGTGAAAGTGAGGGAGAGAGGTGATAGTGAAGGAGAGAGGGTGATAGCGAGGGAGAGAGGGTGATAGCGAGGGAGAGAGGGTGATTGCGAGGGAGAGAGGGTGATTGTGAGGGAGAGAGGGTGATAGTGAGGGAGAGAGGGTGATTGCGAGGGAGAGAGGGTGATAGTGAGGGTGAGAGGGTGATAGTGAAGGAGAGAGGGTGATAGCGAGGGTGAGAGGGTGATTGCGAGGGAGAGAGGGTGATTGCGAGGGAGAGAGGGTGATAGTGAGGGAGAGAGGGTGATTGCGAGGGAGAGAGGGTGATTGCGAGGGAGAGAGGGTGATTGCGAGGGAGAGAGGGTGATTGCGAGGGAGAGAGGGTGATAGTGAGGGAGAGAGGGTGATTGCGAGGGAGAGAGGGTGATAGTGAGGGTGAGAGGGTGATAGTGAAGGAGAGAGGGCGATAGTGAGGGAGAGAGGGTGATAGTGAGGGTGAGAGGGTGATAGTGAAGGAGAGAGGGCGATAGTGAGGGAGAGAGGGTGATAGTGAGGGTGAGAGGGTGATAGTGAAGGAGAGAGGGTGATAGTGAGGGAGAGAGGGTGATAGCGAGGGAGAGAGGGGGAGAGGGCGATAGTGAGGGAGAGAGGGTGATAGTGAGGGAGAGAGGGTGATAGTGAAGGAGAGAGGGTGATAGTGAGGGAGAGAGGGTGATAGCGAGGGAGAGAGGGGGAGAGGGCGATAGTGAGGGAGAGAGGGTGATAGTGAGGGAGAGAGGGTGATAGTGAGGGAGAGAGGATGATAGTGAGGGTGAGAGGGTGATAGTGAAGGAGAGAGGGTGATAGTGAGGGTGAGAGGGTGATTGCGAGGGAGAGAGGGTGATAGTGAGGGAGAGAGGGTGATTGCGAGGGAGAGAGGGTGATTGCGAGGGAGAGAGGGGGAGAGGGCGATAGTGAGGGAGAGAGGGTGATAGTGAGGGAGAGAGGGTGATAGCGAGGGAGAGAGGGGGAGAGGGCGATAGTGAGGGAGAGAGGGTGATAGTGAGGGAGAGAGGGTGATAGTGAGGGAGAGAGGATGATAGTGAGGGAGAGAGGGTGATAGAGAGGAAGAGAGGGTGATAGTGAGGGTGAGAGGGGGAGAGGGCGATAGTGAGGGAGAGAGGGTGATAGCGAGGGTGAGAGGGTGATAGTGAGGGTGAGAGGGTGATAGTGAGGGTGAGAGGGTGATAGTGAGGGTGAGAGGGTGATAGTGAAGGAGAGAGGGTGATTGCGAGGGAGAGAGGGTGATTGTGAGGGAGAGAGGGCGATAGTGAAGGAGAGAGGGTGATTGCGAGGGGGAGAGGGCGATAGTGAAGGAGAGAGGGTGATAGTGAGGGAGAGAGGGTGATAGTGAGGGAGAGAGGGTGATAGTGAGGGAGAGAGGGTGATAGTGAGGGTGAGAGGGTGATTGTGAGGGAGAGAGGGTGATAGTGAAGGAGAGAGGGTGATTGCGAGGGAGAGAGGGTGATAGTGAGGGAGAGAGGGTGATTGTGAGGGAGAGAGGGTGATAGTGAAGGAGAGAGGGTGATAGTGAGGGTGAGAGGGTGATAGTGAGGGTGAGAGGGTGATAGTGAAGGAGAGAGGGTGATTGCGAGGGAGAGAGGGTGATAGTGAGGGAGAGAGGGTGATAGTGAGGGTGAGAGGGTGATAGCGAGGGAGAGAGGGTGATAGTGAAGGAGAGAGGGTGATTGCGAGGGAGAGAGGGTGATAGTGAGGGAGAGAGGGTGATAGTGAGGGAGAGAGGGTGATTGCGAGGGAGAGAGGGTGATAGTGAGGGTGAGAGGGTGATAGCGAGGGAGAGAGGGGGAGAGGGCGATAGTGAGGGAGAGAGGGTGATAGTGAAGGAGAGAGGGTGATAGTGAGGGAGAGAGGATGATAGTGAGGGTGAGAGGGTGATAGTGAAGGAGAGAGGGTGATAGTGAGGGTGAGAGGGTGATAGTGAAGGAGAGAGGGTGATTGCGAGGGTGAGAGGGTGATAGTGAGGGTGAGAGGGTGATAGCGAGGGTGAGAGGGTGATAGTGAGGGTGAGAGGGTGATAGTGAAGGAGAGAGGGTGATTGCGAGGGAGAGAGGGTGATTGTGAGGGAGAGAGGGTGATAGTGAAGGAGAGAGGGTGATTGCGAGGGAGAGAGGGTGATAGTGAGGGAGAGAGGGTGATAGTGAGGGAGAGAGGGTGATAGTGAGGGAGAGAGGGTGATTGCGAGGGAGAGAGGGTGATAGTGAGGGTGAGAGGGTGATAGCGAGGGAGAGAGGGGGAGAGGGCGATAGTGAGGGAGAGAGGGTGATAGCGAGGGTGAGAGGGTGATAGTAAGGGGGAGAGCGTGATAGCGAGGGTGAGAGGGTGATAGCGAGGGAGAGAGGGTGATCGTGAGGGAGGGAGGGACAGAGGGTAAGAGCGGGGGAGAGAGGATGACAGTGAGGGAGAGACAATGAGGGCAAGGGAGTCAGGGTGAGAGTGAGGGTGAGAAGGAGAGAGCGAGGGAGAGAGGGTGAGAGCGAGGGAGAGAGGGTGAGAGGGTGAGAGCGAGGGAGAGCGGGTGAGAGCGAGGGGGAGAGATGATGAGAGCGAGGGAGAGAGGATAAGAGCGGGGGCGAGAGGATGTGGGCAAGGCAGAGGGGGTGAGGACGAGGGAGTCAGGGTGAGAGTAAGGGAGAGAGGGTGAGAGTGAGGGAGAGAGAGTGAGGGAAAGAGGGTGAGAGCGAGGGAGAGAGGGTGAGTGAGGGAGAGAGGGTGAGAGCGAGGGAGAGAGGGTGAGAGAGTGAGAGTGAGGAGCAGAGAAGATGAGAGTGAGGGAAAGAGGGTGAGAGGGAAGGAGAGAGGATGAGAGCGAGGGAGAGAGGGTGACAGGGAAGGAGAGAGGGTGAGAGCGAGGGAGAGAGGGTGAGAGGGAAGGAGAGAGGGTGAGAGCGAGGGAGAGAGGGTGAGAGCGAGGAAAAGGACGATAGCGAGGGAGAGAGGATGAGAGTGAGGGAGAGAGGGTGAACGAGGGAGAGAGGGTGATAGAGTGATAGTGAGGAGCAGAGAAGATGAGAGTGAGGGAGAGAGGGTGAGAGGGAAGGAGAGAGGGTGAGAGTGAGGGGGACAGGATGAGGCGAGGGAGAGAGGGTGAGGGCAAGGCAGAGGGAGAGAGGGTGAGAGCGAGGGAGAGAGGGTGAGAGCGAGGGAGAGAGGGTGAGAGCGAGGGAGAGAGGGTGAGAGCGAGGGAGAGAGGGTGAGAGCGAGCGAGAGAGGGTGGGAGCGAGCGAGAGAGGGTGAGAGCGAGCGAGAGAGGGTGAGAGCGAGCGAGAGAGGGTGAGAGCGAGCGAGAGAGGGTGAGAGCACGGCAGATTAAAGAACGGAGAGCATGGGGAACAAGGAGCTGGTGGAGCAGTGGTTGTGTAAAGGGACATAGGGCTGGAGCAGGCAGGGAGGGTCGAGGCTGTGGAGAAATTTGAAGGTGAGGATGAAAGCGTTAAAGCCAATTCTCTGGGGACTGTGGAGCCAATGTGATTCGGTGAAGAAAGAAGGCCTTAATGATAAGTTATAAGAAAGTAAACAGAATGGAAAAGGTAAATCTGGAACACTGTTTCAATCTAAACTGTGACAGTACGATTGCGGAATTTCTATAGGATAAGGTAGTTTGGCCCCTGCTCATCTGTACCAATCTCGTGTTCTAACATTATTCTCTTTGAGCCTTACTGAGAAGTACCACAGGAGGGCAGCACGTGCTGAAGTCCTGTGTGAGGGGCAGGCTGCATCATTGTCCCTTGCGTTTCCACATTCAGATATTTAAATAGAGCGCACTTCCAGCACTCTGATTGTCGTCGATTGAAGGTATTTCCTTCAGTTAATTTTCCAGCAGGAAATAACCAATGAAGAGTTCTCTGGATTGGCTGTAAAAGTACAGGATGAGCGAAGAGAGCAGATTTAATAAGGTGGAGGGTAAATTTTACAAATGCACACTCCCAGCAAGGAGCCTTACCCTCCCGGGACATGGCAGGCCAACGCCTCACCACCTTTTTTGGGAAATGGCTGGCATGCATCCCTTGGTTTGAAAGTAACATCCCTGAATCCTTTCACCTGTGCTAGAGGGACAGCGAGGGACTGTGGGAACCCCTGCGGAATTTCGGGGACTTATTTTAGAAATGATGACAATGCCATGGAGAGGGTGGGGCTTCCTCTGTGTCATCACCCATCTTTATCCTAAGAAATCGCTGCTAACATTTTCCTCAGGCCCTGAAAAGGGAATCCAAGCCCGCCAATTGGCCACTTGTTGAGAGTTACTGGGTGCAGGTCTGAGCACCCCATCACAGAGAGTGTACAGCGTAGATTCACCAGGATGATGCCAGGGATGGGAAACTATAGTTATGAGGCGAGACTTGAGACACTGGGACTATTTTCTCCTGGACCAGAGAGGCTAATAGAAGATTTAAAAGAGGTTTCGTTAAATTTTGAAGAGTTCTGATAGTGAAGATGGAATTCTGGTGGAGGTACAAGGCGTCAGCTCCCTGCTGACCTCTGCACCCTGCTGACCTCTGCTCGCTGCTGACCTCTGTTCCCACCCCTATCAGAGGATGAGGGGACAAGTGGAGATCACCATATTTAAATATTGCTGGTACAGACTGTTGCCCCATGGTAAAAAGCATTACCCCCCCGGTACAGAATGTTACCCCGGTACAGAGCGTTATCCCCTGGTACAGAGCATTGCCCCCAGTACAGCATGTTACCCCCTGGTACAGAGCGTCACCCCCTGGTACACTCCGTTGCCCCCCTCCACACACCGTTGCCCCCAGTACAGAGTGTTGACCCCCCCCCCACCCAGTACACACCATTGCCCCCCGATGCAGAGCGCTGCCCCCCGGAACATAGCGTTGCCCCCGGTACACACCGTTGCGCCCTGGTACACAGTAACATTGCCCCCAGTACAAGAGATACTGCCTTTCACTGTGTTGCAGTTTCTGCAGTTACAATAAAACCAACAGTAGCTGAAGACACTATTGCTCATTCTGTTTACTTACCAACCGACTTCACCAGGTTCTGCCCATTGCTCAGCCTCTGATAACCTGCAGCTTCAGTAGGCAGACTGAAACATCCTAGGGTTTCACAAAACCAGAAGACAAAATGGTCAGCATCAACTGGAACATGATGCATTCACACATCAGCTAACCACGGAACCAAAGAAAAATATTTCTGTATGATAGAGCACATTGTGGGTCTGGTTTTATCTTTTTTTTGCAGGATGTGCTGTTGGTGTTGTTTCGAGCACTGCATTCTAACCCATTCTGACCCTGCACTTACATTCAGCATTACCGAGGGTGGAGGGGTGGGGGGAGGAGAGGAGACAGAAGGTCAGACAACATCCCCAGAGCTTTGTGGAAATATTTTAACATTAGACCATGGGTTTCATAAATAATCATAAAAGCTTTAATATTCTGATTTGCGTACAGATTTTGAATTGCTTGATCCTGAATCTTAATTCATAATTGCATTTCTTGTATTTCCATCTAGTGCTGAAATAAAGTTTGTCATTTGAAGGATTCTCTCCCAGGAATAGGCACCAAAGGTGTAACTGCCTCTTGCACATCCCCGATTTTAATCGCTCCACCATTGGCGGCCGTGCCTTCAGCTGCCTAGGCCCTAAGCTCTGGAATTCCCTCCCTAAATTTTGCCACCTCTCTACCTCTCTCTCCTCCTTTAAGATGCTCCTTAAAACCTACCTCTTTGACCAAGCTTTTGGTCACCACAATGTTCAGTTCCATTCGCAACCCCTCAGATAATGAAGCAGTCCGAGCCTGCATGCAGCAAGACCTGGACAACATCCAGGCTTGGGCTCATAAGTGGCAAGTAACATTCGCACCAGATAAGTGCCAGGCAATGACCATCTCCAACAAGAGAGAGTCTAACCACCTCCCCTTGATATTCAACGGCATTACCATCGCCGAATCCCCCACCATCAACATCCTGGGGGTCACCATTGACCAGAAACTTAACTGGACCAGCCATATAAATACTGTGGCTACAAGAGCAGGTCAGAGGCTGGGTATTCTGTGGCGAGTGACTCACCTCCTGACTCCCCAAAGCCTTTCCACCATCTACAAGGCACAAGTCAGGAGTGTGATGGAATACTCTCCACTTGCCTGGATGAGTGCAGCTCCAACAACACTCAAGAAGCTCGACACCATCCAAGATAAAGCAGCCCGCTTGATTGGCACCCCATCTCCCCACCCTAAACATTCACTCCCTTCACCACCGGCACACTGTGGCTGCAGTGTGCACCATCCACAGGATGCACTGCAGCAACTCGCCAAGGCTTCTTCGACAGCACCTCCCAAACCCGCGACCTCTACCACCTAGAAGGACAAGAGCAGCAGGCGCATGCGAACAACACCACCTGCACGTTCCCCTCCAAGTCACACACCATCCCGACTTGGAAATATATCGCCGTTCCTTCATTGTCGCTGGGTCAAAATCCTGGAACTCCCTTCCTAACAGCACTGTGGGAGAACCGTCACCACACGGACTGCAGCGGTTCAAGAAGGCGGCTCACCACCACCTTCTCGAGGGCAATTAGGGATGGGCAATAAATGCCGGCCTTGCCAGCGACGCCCACATCCCGTGAACGAATAAAAAAAAAACCTGTCCTAATATCTCCTTATGTGGCTCAGTATCAGTTTTTGTTTGATAATCGCTCCTGTGAAGTGTCTTGGGACATTGTGCTACGTTAAAGGCGCTGTATAAATGCAAGTTGTTGTTGCTCTGCCTCAACTATTCAAAAACCCACACAAAAAACCATCAGCTCTGGGCCATCCATTCATCGCCATGGCAACGCAACTGCATCAAGCTCACAGTCAACTTGCACATAACAGTGACACTAAAAGATGCAAAATAGTTACTTTTTGTATCTGAAAGCAACATTACGTAATTACCTATTAGCTCCGCCCCAAACTGAGGAAATAAAATCAGCACATCATCGATTATTCACTTCCCACCACTGCAAGCAGATAAATCTTTCATTTAGGAAGAATCTGATTTTGTGCAGTATTTGTGACTCTCTCCTGCATCATTGGCTAACAGAGGGACAGTCTGACAAGGCAAGAAAGCAGATTACACGGAGAGCGTATACATTTAGAGGGAGTGAGCAGCTCATTGTTGGATGGTAACTCTGCCCCACCAAACAAATGGCACATCATTTGAAGTAAATTATATCATTAACAAGTTTCAGCATGGTGATTATTCAGGACATTTTCCAGATCAAGGCTTTATTTACAGTTCTGCCATGAAGCTGTTGGTACCAGCTCTGCAGCACCAGACTCCGAAGCACCAGACTCCGCAGTAACAGACTCTGCAGCACCAGACTCTGCAGCACCAGCCCTGCAGCACCAGACTCTGCAGTACCAGCCCTGCAGCACCAGACTCCGCAGTAACAGACTCCGCAGCGCCAGACTCCGCAGTACCAGCCCTGCAGTACCAGCCCTGCAGCACCAGACTCCGCAGTACCAGACTCTGCAGTACCAGCCCTGCAGTACCAGCCCTGCAGCACCAGACTCCGCAGTACCAGACTCCGCAGTACCAGCCCTGCAGCACCAGACTCCGCAGTACCAGACTCTGCAGTACCAACCCTGCAGCACCAGTCTCTGCAGTACCAGCCCTGCAGTACCAGACTCTGCAGTACCAGCCCTGCAGCACCAGACTCTGCAGTACCAGCCCTGCAGCACCAGACTCTGCAGTACCAGACTCTGCAGCACCAGACTCTGCAGTACCAGCCCTGCAGCACCAGTCTCTGCAGTACCAGCCCTGCAGTACCAGACTCTGCAGTACCAGCCCCGCCAACTGCTTTCACCAGATGGGATTGTATGGAGTGGAAAGATCCCTATCTCTGTTTATTGTTGTATTTATGGTAATATAAATAGCAGAGCAGTCAGTATTCATTGATGAATGAATATTTTGACAACAGCAGTGACATCACTGCAGCATTTTAAAAGGCTGAATATTTCTGGGTAATAAAAATAATTAGATTTCAACAAGTAAACTGGTGGGATGTATTACTTCAGGCGGTTGTTATTTCTGTTGTTCTTTGACATATCAAATCTTTTGCATGTGTTCATTGTGCTTTTTTTCCTGTGATCTCACAATTAGATAGGTCATCAACCTGAAACGTTAATTCTGTTTCTCTCTCCACTGATGCTGCCTGACCTGCTGAGTGTTTTCCAGCCTTTTCTATTTTTAGTTTAGATTTCCAGCATCCATAATATTTTGCTTTTGTTTTACGATCAGTTCACTCTGGACAATGTTAATGAAGAGGCTGCAGTGTTAAGGTCTGCTTTAATGGACCAGCCAGTATTGAGCAAGGTAACAGAAACTGGCCTCCTGCTCTAGTGACAGCTGGTCCAGCCAGCTACCCTAGGGAGACTGGAAGTCACACTTCACACCCCAGCAGTAATCAGAGCTCTGTCTCGTTACACTGTAAATCTGAACAGATGATACCAGACCCGCTGTCACTAAGGTTCAGATTTACACTGGTGATGTTTTCAGAGTGATTTAGGTGCAGGCTGATAGGACCTCAGCTGCATTGACCTGCAGCACAGGATGGAGATTGATCCGACATTTTTTGAAGAGGCAGCACCTTTTGTTAAATAAATGCTGCACAACTTTAAGTTAGAGGAACCCTGGCAATAATAGGGAATGTTTTCTTCAATATCAGGTAACTGTACACCTCCACTGGAGAAACATGTATTTCTGTTCACACCCAAATAGCAGGGCAGAAAACTGCACTACCAGAAGTGCCAGTGTAAATGCAGACAATTTAAATGTTTTTAGCCATTTATTCTGTCTGTCAGTGAATATATAAATATTGTACATTAGAGACATGGGGGTGGGGGGGAATTTTCACCCTCACCACCCCGGCAGTAAATTGGTGAAGTGCATCACCCATTCATTATAGGGAATAAGGAAATGGCAGAGACG
The DNA here is from genome assembly GCF_035084215.1 of Heptranchias perlo. Lineage (NCBI taxonomy): Eukaryota > Metazoa > Chordata > Chondrichthyes > Hexanchiformes > Hexanchidae > Heptranchias > Heptranchias perlo. The sequence goes on from NC_090327.1 coordinate 121,895,997, forward strand.
TTAAACAAATATTTTGTATCTGTCTTCACAGTAGAAGACACAAAAAACGTATCAGAAATAGTGGGGGACCAAGGGTCTACTGAGAATGAGGAACTTAAAGTAATTAATATTAGTAAAGAAAAAGTACTGGAGAAATTAATGGGACTAAAAGCCAACAAATCCCCTGGACCTGATGGGCTACATCCTAGGGTTCTAAAAGAGGTGGCTGCAGAGATAGTGGATAAATTGGTTATGATCTTCCAAAATTCCCTAGATTTTAGAATGGTCCCAGTGGATTGGAAGGTAGCAAATGTAACATCGCTATTCAAGAAAGTAGGGAGAGAGAAAACAGAGAACTACAGGCCAGTTAGCCCGAGATCAGTAGTCAGGAAAATGCTGGAATCCATTATTAAGGACATGGTAACAGGGAACTTAGAAAATCATAATATGATTAGGCAGAGTCAGCATGGTTTTATGAAAGGGAAATCGTGTTTGACAAATCTATTAGGGTTTTTTGAGGATGTAACTAGCAGGGTAGATAAAGGGGAAGCAATGGATGTTGTATGTTTGGATTTTCAAAAGGGGGTAATATATTAGCATGGATAGAGGATTTGCTAATGGACAGAAAACAGAGAGTAGGAATAAACGGGTCATTTTCGGGTTGGCAGATTGTAACTAGCAGGAATCGGTGCTTGGGCCTCAGCTATTTACGATCTATATTAATGACTTAGATGAAGGGACCGAGTATAATGTATCCAAGTTTACTAACAATACAAAGCTAGGTGGAAAAGTAAGCTGTGAGGAGGACACAAAGAGTCTGCAAAGGGATATAGACAGGTTAAGTGAGTGGGCAAGAGGTGGCAGATGGAGTATAATGTGGGGAAATGTGAGGTTATTCACTTTGGTAGGAAGAACAGAAAAACAGAATTTTTTTAAATGGTGAGAAACTACTAAATGTTGGTGTTCAGAAGAATTTGGGTGTCCTTGTACATGAAACACAGAAAGTTAACATGCAGGTACAGCAAGCAATTAGAAAGGCAAATGGCATGTTAGCCTTTATTGCAAAGGGATTGGAATATAAGAGTAAGGAGGTCTTGCTGCAATTATATAGGGCTCGGTGAGATCACACTGTTATAAATTGGATAGCCAGGTGGTGAAGGATAGAATACTAGAGCCGAGTCTTCAGTTACTTCCAAGCCTTTATTCACAGAGCTCCACATTTACACCCACACCACACCCTAGATCAGCTCTCTTATAAATGGATACGAGAGTTCCCAATTGATATAAGAATACAAGAAATAGGAGCAGGAGTAGGCCATCCGGCCCCTCGAGCATGCTCTGCCATTCAACAAGATCTTCTACCTCAATGCCATTTTCCTGCACCATCCCCATATGTCTTGATACCTTTAATATCTAGAAATCTATCGATCTCTGCTTTGAATGTACTCAATGACTGAGCCTCCACAGCCCTCTGGGGTAGAGAATTCCAAAGATTCACCACCTTCTGAGTGAAGAAATTTCTCCTCATCTCAGTCCTAAATGTTCTACCCCTTATTCTGAGACTGTGATCCCTGGTTCTAGACTCCCGAACCAGGGGAAACATCCTCCCTGCATCTACCCTGTCAAGCCCTGTAAGAATTTTGTATGTTTCAATGAGATCACCTCTCATTCTTCTAAACTCTAGAGAATACAGGCCTAGTCTACTCAATCTCTCCTCATTCAACAATCCCGCCATCCCAGGAATCAGTCCGGTGAACCTTCGTTGCACTCCCTCTATGGCAAGTATATCCTTTCCTTGGTAAGGAGACCAAAATTGTATACAATACTCCAGGTGTGGTCTCATCAAGGCCCTATATAATTGCAGTAAGACATCTTTGCTCCTGTACTCAAATCCTCTTGTAATAAAGGCCAACATACCATTTGCGTTCCTAATTGCTTGCTGCACCTACATGTTAGCTTTCAGTAACTCATATACAAGGACACCCAGGTCCCTTTGAATATCAACATTTCCCAATCTCTTACCATTTAAAAATACTCTGCATTTCTGTTTTTCCTACCAAAGTGGATAACTTCACATTTTTCCACATTATATTCCATCTGCCATATTCTGGCCCACTCACTTAGCCTGTCTATATCCCCTTGAAGCCTCTTTGCATCCTCCTCACAACTCACATTCAGATACACCACCTGAATACAATTAACACTAATTGATATAAATCACAAGGTACAATTAACACAGACCTGGAGTACTGTGTACAGTTTTGGTCTCCCTACCTAAGGAAGGATAAACTTGCCTTAGAGGCGGTGCAATGAACGTTCACTTGATTGATTCCTGGGATGAGAGGTTTGTCCCATGAGGAGAAATTGAGTAGAATGGGCCTATATTCTCTGGAGTTTAGAAGAATGAGAGGTGATCGCGGTGAAACATATAAGAATCTGAGAAGATTTGATAGGGTATATGCTGAGAGGCTGTTTCCCTTGGCTGGAGAGTCTAGAACTCGGGGGCATAGTCTCAGGATAAGGGATCGGCCATTTAAGACTGAGATGAGGAATAAATTCTTCACTCAGAGGGTTGTGAATCTTTGCAATTCTCTACCCCAGAGGGCTGTGGATGCTGAGTTATTGAATACATTCGAGACTGAGATCAATAGATTTTTGGACACTAAGGGAATCAAGGGATATGGGGATTGGGTGGGAAAGTGGAGTTGAACTTAAAGATCAGCCATGATCTTGTTGAATGGCGGAGCTTTTCTATCATGAAAAGCTCATGATAGAACCCGCTTGTTATAGAACCGCCCATTATAGAACCCCCCTTTGTAGGACCCGCCCGTTACAGAACCCGCCCATTATAGAACCCCCCTTTGTAGGACCCGCCCGTTACAGAACCCGCCCATTATAGAACCCCCCTTTGTAGGACCCGCCCGTTACAGAACCCGCCCATTATAGAACCACCCTTTGTAGGACCCGCCCGTTACAGAACCCGCCCATTATAGAACCACCCGTTATGGAGCCGCCCATTATAGAACCCGCCCATTATAGAACCCCCCTTTGTAGGACCCGCCCATTATAGAACCCGCCCATTATAGAACCCGCCCATTATAGACCCGCCCGTTATGGAGCCGCCCATTATAGAACCCGCCCATTATAGAACCGCCAGTTATGGAGCCGCCCATTATAGAACCCGCCCATTATAGAACCCCCCTTTGTAGGACCCGCCCATTATAGAACCCGCCCATTATAGAACCCGCCCATTATAGAACCGCCCGTTATGGAGCCGCCCATTATAGAACCGCCCATTATAGAACCCGCCCATTATAGAACCGCCCGTTGTAGAACCGCCCGTTGTAGAACCCGCCCATTATTGATCCTGCCTGTTATAGAACCACCCGTTATGGAGCCGCTCGTTAGAGATCCTACCCGTTATAGAGATGCTCGTTGTAGAGCCCAATCATTATAAAATCGCTCGTTATATAACCATCCATTATACAGCCTGGCCGTTATAGAACCGTCCCTTAATAAACCACCCGATATAGAACTGCCCGATATAGAACTGCTCATTATAGACCCCGCTCGTTATGGAGCCCATCTGTTATAGAACACCTTTTTTAGAACCCGCCCATTATAGAACCCGCCCGTTATAGAACCCGCCCATTATAGAACCCGCCCATTATAGAACCCGCCCATTATAGAACCCGCCCATTATAGAACCCGCCCATTATAGAACCCGATCATTATAGAACCCGCCCATTATAGAACCCGCCCATTATAGAACCCGCCCATTATAGAACCCGCCCATTATAGAACCCGCCCATTATAGAACCCGATCATTATAGAACCCGCTCATTATAGAACCCGATCATTATAGAACCCGCCCATTCTAGAACCCGATCATTATAGAACCCGATCATTCTAGAACCCGATCATTATAGAACCCGATCATTATAGAACCCGATCATTATAGAACCCGCCCATTATAGAACCCGATCATTATAGAACCCGCCCATTATAGAACCCCCTCGTTATAGAACCTGCCCGTTATAGAACCCCCTCGTTATAGAACCCCCTCGTTATAGAACCGCCTGTTATAGATCCTGCTCATCATAAAACTGCCCGTTATAGAACCGCTCGTTATAGAACCCATCCGTTATAAAACCTGCCTGTTGTAGAACCGCCCTTTAGAGTAGCCTCTCATTATAGAACCCATCCGTTGTAGACCCCCCAGCACCCCCGCCCCCCCGCCCTTCACCGTTACAGAACCCGCCCAACGAAATCAATTGGAGTGAATATCGGGCGGGTTTGTAGTGGGCAAGCAATCTACTCTGCCCAGTTACTGTCGAAGTGGTGGAGGTAAAATTCCACATCTTGCAGATCATTCCCCCAACTTCTTCATCCACATCACTAACATAGATGGTAAAGAGAAAAGGCCCTAACACCAATCCCTGCAGTAACCACTGGTAACCGGTCTCCAGGCAGATCCACAGCCATTGATAACAACTTTCTGCCTATGGGCATGCAGCCAATTCTTTAACCACCGCAGCAGCTTCCCACTAATTCCACAAGATTCTACCTTGTGGAGTAACCTGCTGTGAGGGACCTCATCAAATGCTTTCTAAATATCCAGGTAGACAATGTCTACAGTGCAACCCTTATCCACCAACCTTATGACTTCTTCAAAAAATTCAATCAAATTAGTAAGGCACGATGTGTTGGGTGTTCCTGATGTTCCTTTTCTGTCTAGGTGATCATACAGAGCATCTCTTACCATCCCTTTGAGCATCTTACATTTCACTGAAATCAAACTAATTGGCCCATTGTTACATGATACTGCCTTGCCTCCCTCTTTGAAAATTGGAACTAGATGAAGATCCTTCTAGTCCAGAGAACAGTCCTTGACTCTAGCGAGCTGTTAAAGATGTGAGCAAGGGGCTTGTAAATCATATGTCCACTCTCTTTAAGGACCCTTGGGTGGATGTCACCTGGGCTGGCAGCCCGATCTACTTTAAGGTTTCTAATTCTGTCTAACATGATATCTTCATCTATTTTAACATTTACACTTTTATTGTTAATAGTGCAATTTCCCACAGATGGTTGAGCATTATCTTCAGGAGTAAAGACTGATGCAAAGTAATCACTTATTACCTCTGCCACCCCCTGGGAGTCCATTTGTATCTGTCCCTGGGAACCTTTCAGTGGCCCTATACAATCTTTAGCAGACTTCTGACTCCTAATGCTACTGCAATGGTCCATTATCCTCTTCTCCAGTCACCTTTTAGCTGTTCTAAAAGCAGCTTGTGTTTCCTTTAAATGTGCACAATATATATACTTTTTTTCCTGACAACTACATTCTTTTAATCTATGTAAACCTTTTTGTTTAAATGTAAATGAATGGTTTTCCAATATCATGTTCTGCTATATTACAGAAGGCATGGACAGATATGGATATAAGTCAGTAATCGGTGGCTTTGATCCAGTACATACACTCTTGTGAATTGCAACATACCGGTTAAGATTAAAACGTGGACTCGAGAAACAGTTTGTTCTGAGAACTGGTATCTAGGTTTGCAATAACATTGCAATCAATTCTGAGAATCACCCAGCTTTTTGAAATGCTGTGTTAAAGTTGTTAAAGTTGTAATCCTAGTGCTGTCTGTCTGATCCCAGCATCAACCCTCTTACCTCAAATCTAAAACTGAACAGGGCACAGGATAGTGGTGATACAGGGAGTGGCACGGTATAGTGGTGATACAGGGAGTGGCACAGGATAGTGGTGATACAGGGAGTGGCACGGGATAGTGGTGATACAGGGAGTGGCACGGGATAATGGTGATACAGGGAGTGGCACATGATAGTGGGGTGATACAGGGAGTGGCACATGATAGTGGTGATACAGGGAGTGGCACATGATAGTGGGGTGATACAGGGAGTGGCACGGGATAGTGGTGATACAGGGAGTGGCACATGATAGTGGGGTGATACAGGGAGTGGCACATGATAGTGGGGTGATACAGGGAGTGGCACGGGATAGTGGTGATACAGGGAGTAACACCATCACTCGGGTCCTGGGATGAAGCTTGATAAGTAATGCCTGTACATCATAATGCACTGGAGTGGGGAAATGTCAACTTCTGTTTTAAACACTAAATTTTGGGAGCTGTATT